>NW_026945808.1:358410-502542 GCF_034702125.1 Engraulis encrasicolus | reverse complement strand
TTTTTACTGTAACTAAAATGGAAATTGTAGAAAGGTTGAGGCGGGTGTTTGGCTTCTTTACTAACAAGTGGTGGGGATAGGAAAATCTAAGTGGGAATTTATTATCCCTAGCCCAGGTTTTCAGTTAAAAATAAATAAAAAATCCAAAAGGTTTAGTGGGTAAACAGGGATAAACCTCCAATTTGGGGGGACAATAAAAAAGGCTTGTTTTTTCCATTAGAAGAAACCCTAGCAATTCCTGGGTAAAATCTAATTTAAACATTTGATCATTGGGAGGCATTTCCCCCCCACCTTGTGGGTATTTTGAGTGGAGTTTTTTTTTGGGACAACAGCAAACTGAGGGTAAAGTTCCATGTTTTTTGCCCCTTTCCTGGGGTAAATGTTATAGGGCCTAACGTTGTCCCTCAAAGAGGCCCATTTGGCCTTTTGGGTATGTTTTAAGAAACTGGAAATTAAAGAATTGGTCCAACGCGGGTCTCACCCCCTTATCTGCCCTTTTTATTTTCCCCAAAAAAACCACATGTTTTACTTATGTGGGTAGTGGGGGGGTAACCCCCAGTTGATTTGATAATCAGGGTGTGTGGACTGTGCCATTTCAAACAAGGGTTTCCCATCATCCAATCACTTGATACCTAATTGTACTTCCAGAAAGCCACAGAACAAGGTGGGTGGTTGGGGGCCCTCAGCCTTTTTTGGGTTGGCCAGGGTCCCGTGGGGAATGGAAAGGTATTCCTTTCCCAGATGTTTTTTTGGGGGTTAAAATAATTAGGTTTGACCTTGTAGAAAATATCCCGCATAGGATGGCTGGGTAGGGAAAATGGTCCCCCTGGGGGTAGTAAAGAAAGGGTAGAATTTCTGGCCAAAGGGGGAGGTAAGTTTCCCCCCCCCCACCCCCCTCCGCCATAAGTTTATGCTTTGAAATTCTTTCAGTCCTTTGGGAGGATGGAGGATGATTGGTTTTTTTTCGTCGTTCCCGGGAAAGGTTTGTGGAATTCCCATTGGTGATTTGCACTTTTGGGGTTCCGCCGTTCGCCCCAGGGCCCTTGATTGCCCCTGGGTGGCATTGCGTTTCCGCCCAACCATCTGGGGGGGTGAGTATTTTTTTTTTTGGGTTTTTTTGAGGGGGAAAAACCAAACATTTTCCTATTTCCAGTGTTTGACCCAGTTCTCCCCGCTTTTTTGGCCAAAGACCCCTTGGGAGGGTGGAAATTTGGTGATGGCCCCGATGGCAAAACCTTTTTGACCCAGTCACCGAAACAAAAGGAGGTTTGAACACAACTTTGATTCTTCCGGCGGAAAGCGGGGTTTGGGCTGCCCAGTTTTTTTCTTTTTTCGTTGAAGGGTCTTCCATGCCTGTTTTTTCTTCCGCGAAAGCCTGGGTTTTCAGGTTTTGTGGGCGAGTTCTGTGTAGTTGATGGTTGGGGGGGTCAGTCCCCATGTCGTTTTTTTTTCTTTCCCCCACATCAAGCAGCTAAAACGTTCCATCTGTGTGGTGGGTGGCCTTTCGGGCCAAGGTCCCAGTGGCTCAGTTTTTTGCCCACCACTGGCAGGGGGGGGACAGAGGGGCTTTTGTTTGAAAAATGCCCATTGTGTCCCCCCCTGAGTTAGAGGGATTTTTAACAAGAATTTTACAGGTCCGTTTATCAGCCGCCCCAAGTCCTCAACTTTGCTGTTAAACAATAAAAACTGTTCCCCTGGGTCCCCCAAGAACTTTGGGCGCCCGGTCCCAACTCAGGTTCTGGGGCCAACTGTATTATTATTTATTTTTTTAAAAGTTCAGAAAGGGCGGTCCACCTCCCAGAAAAGCGGGTCGAAGGTTTGTCCTAACAAAGGCTTGAAATTTTTTTTTACCGTTTGATCTGCAATGCCCCTTGATGAACAGCCAATGTGGTTTTTAATGAGTTTTGATAATCTGGAGAACGCACCAAAAATTCGCTGGGATAGCAAGGGTGCCTGGTATTGGGCCCGCTTTTGATGAAGGATGGGGAATTTTCCAGAATCTTTTAGAGGTTGGGAAAATAAGTTCCCAATTAAAAATCCTTTCGGACAAATCTTATTTTGGCTCTTTGAAACCAGATTCCGCTTTGCCCCACAAGTGAAACAACAAGGCGAAATTCAATAAGGATCCCTGGTTTGGATTCAGAACAACCAAAATTGGTGGGAAAACTATTCCCCTTGGTCTTCCAACGTACGGATTGCAAATGGGGCAGGGGGGGGAAAACAGGAACACCATTTTAAAATATTTTCCATTTTTCGACATTTTTTTCGTACATTTTTTTTTTTACACTGAGATTCCAACCAAAATCAAACAAGGTGTTGTAGAGGAATAAGGAGGCAGGCCCAGCTGCCGGTCCCCTAGATAGCCTTTTGTTTCCTTGTTTTTTTGTTGCCCAATTTGACGGTGTAACGTTCAAGTTTTTTTTTATTTTTGGGAGCATCTGGGTTTTTACAATCATAAAAAATTGTTTATCCTTATTCCCTTTTATTTTATTTTTTTAATGTTTTGGGGTATGTCCCCCCCAGCGTCCCTATTACTGGGGTCTAATGTGTTTTGGTATTTAGTAAAATGGGTCCTTTGAGGGAGAAATGTAAAAAAGTTTGGGACCACTTGGGAGTTTTTCCCCCTGAAGGGGGATAAATTAAAGTTTACCTTTTGGAACCTTCACCACCTTGAACCCCACAATGGTCCTGCACCTTGTTTATAAATTTGGCAGGTTTTTAAATGGTGGAAGCAAGGGGGGGAAGCAGGGTTTTTGTGTCAATCATATAAGAAAAATGTGGGGCAAAAGACTTTTGCCCAAAACCAGGGTTTCCTTCTTTTTCAGGGGTCCATCAACTTTAGAATTGTCCCCCCATGTGGGAAGGTATTTCCGAAACTCCTTTCAGCCGGGGGTATTGCAATAAATCCAAAAAATCAAAAACCGATTCTTTTCTTAAAGGTAAGTTCCAAAATTAGGCCCCCTTCCAGTTTTTGGTCACTGAACCACTCCTGTGTAACAAAATAGAAAGGGGCAAACCCAATGCCATATTAGTAAAAAAGATTTTCATCTTCCTTAAGTTTTTTTATTAACTGTGTCCCCAGCAAACGCGCCCGGGCCGTAAAAGGTATACCCCCCCGCGGTGGGCCGATGGGGGGGCCCCCTGGCCCGGGGGGGGGAAGTAAAGTTTCCAAAGGACCCATTTAAAGCCCCCCCCCCCCCCCACCCCTTTCCCCCCTGCCCCGCCCTTTACGCAAGTACAAGGGCCCATATATTGTGATCTCCCCCGTACAACAACTGGAGCCCGATTTGGAATGGACGACTGCGTGGGGTTGAGAAATACAATGCTCACCTCACCTGAGAAAACATGGTCGAGCTCCCTTTGTTGAATATTAAAACTTTTTTTAATTTGTAAAAATCCCGTTAAATAAACGGTTCCCCCCCCCGGCGCAACACAAACCTCCCGCAAAAAAAAACGCTCAATTTTGCTTAGTTGTCCCGCGAGCCGCCGTAGGGTTTGGGGGAAAAGTTATCAATTTTTTAAGATACAGAGAACAGCGTGGGCAGTTGTCCTTTCCCTCAAACGCAAGCTCTCATCGCAAACAATTTGTTGCGAAGCCCGTAATGCCCTGGAATGAGACCACACGCCGTTTTTATGGGGTGGGAAGACTCAAGAAAACAAAGTCAAGGCAAAAAAACCCCACAATTTTTGGCAGTATTCAAGAAAAAAAAGAAGGAAAAACTACCAACCGGTGCGGTTTGCTGCCAAACAAGCTGATTCGGGCGACGTCTTTCCTGCCCCCTCGTAATAAAATCCTCACGTTTTTCCCCCTTTCATAAACGTAGCGATTCCAAAGATTAACTCAAAATAATTCCTAACCTACTTGAATCTTTATCCTTCTTTATCACCTTTTCCCAAGAGTCCCAAACCCTACACTCAACATCCCTTTCCACTCCATTCAAACCTTTTTTTCCCTCGATTACTGGGAAAAGTTGTGCGTGTTTGCAACATTGCCGGTGGTGGCAAGTCCCCTGTTTTCTCTCGCATCACCGTTTGCAAGATCAGTTAAAAGCGGTTCTCCTTGAAATTACGATCAGTTAAGGCCCTTACATTCATTACAAATCGCCAAACTTTTTACAGTCCTGATCACGGCGAACTTAGAGCTGTTCGAGAGGCCATTCAAATGTGTGTGACCACCTCAGGTTTTGCTAGACCGGGTGAATGAATTTTGATGAGTGAGAAATGTAAAACTTCACTAATTAAAATAGCCTAGTCCACTAGACCTATTTTTATTGATTGATTGATGGTAAGGCCTAATAATTTATTGATTTGGCAGTGTTGTTTTTCTTTTATATTTCATATATGAATAGGCCTGTGTGTGGTGGGTGTGTTGGTGTGGGGTGTTGTGTTGGGTGTGGGGGTGGTGTGTAGCCTAACATAGCCTAATATATTAGTATTTTAAATATAGTATAATATCTATAGGCTACATAGACCTTTATATACATATTAGGGGACAACCTTAATATAAAATATTTAATACTTAAATTTTATTAGGCCTACATTAATAATTTATGATAAAAATAAAAGAATATATATACATGGGGTAATTAATGTAGCCTAGGTTGGGGGGGTGGGGGTTTGGGATATTCGTCGTGGTTGGGGGGGGCCCACTTGCAGGGGGGCCCCAAGTGTTTGTGTTACGCCACTGGTTTCCAGGTGGAAAATTGGTCATTACTTCTCCAAATAATTACGGAGGAACATACCTTAGATGAATAGAAGGAACAAAGTCCTCATCTGAGCCGTCCCCTTCTTCCAAATCCAAATGACCCGAGTTCGCCAAACCATCATTGATGTCAATACTGTAAATAAAACCAAACAAAAGTTTTTAGGTTGGAATAATGTCAGTATTGAATAAATGAGAAACCACATTACAATCAACACTTTTAGAGGACTGCAGTACATAGACACAGAAAATACATACAACCCAGTTACTAACCCCCAGACTCCGATGAAGTTGGGGACGTTTTGGTAAACAAGTGGAAATAAAATATCCAAAATGCTATCATTTTCCAAATAAACAAACACTCAAATCTATTCATTAGATGGAGAATAGTGAAAAGATAACATTTAATTAAGTGTTAAAAACCCGAGAAAAAATATTGTTTTGGGGACATACGTACTCATTTCTAATTTGAGAAATCCAACCACGTCTCAAAAGAGTTGGGACGGGGGACAATAAATGGCAGCAAATGTCGAGGAAGACAAAAGACAACACCTAACAGTTAAATACATTAACCGATGAGATGATTTTATATAAAAAACAATGTTAATTCCTATCTTGGACATGATTTCACCAGCTTAAATGGTGGGCGTATTCCTTGTCATGTTTTGCAATGTTTTCCTTTCTGTAGTGCTTACAGTGTGACAGGTCTTGACCAAAAACCCACCATTTTATCACATGCTGGTCCTTATGATGGAGCCAAACTGTTAAAACCATAGTAGAGAATGCAATTTGACCTTACTATGTGGCAGTAATCGAAGATCTCCCTTCAAAATATAATAGTCAGCCTGCCACCAGCAGCTAAGGTGCTTAAATAAACTTTTGATGGCATCATTTTTTTTTTAAAGTTGGCAACCATGTCAGAAGTTATCAGCACCGGCTAAGGTTTCAGAATCACCTGGTTGCCAACACGGAACTTGACCTTAAAGGTCAAATATGAAGGTCAAGAGGTCAACCACGGTCAAATAACAGTGTTATTTAGTTAAAAATTGTTACAAAGTTGTTAAAAGTAGGCAACCATGCCAGAAGCCATCAGCACAGACTAAGGATTCAGAATCAACTTGTTGCCACACTGAACTTGACCTTTAGGGTCAAATTTGAAGGCCAAAAGGTCAAAAACAGGGTATTTTCTTGCTAGTCTTTGTTGGGAACTGTATATTCATGGAATTCTTTTTCAAAAGTTGGCAACCATGCCAGAAGTTATCAGCATGGGCTAAGGCTTCATAATCACCTGGTTGCCATCATGGAACTTGACCTTTAGGGTCAAATCTAAAGGTCAAAAGGTCAAACACGGTCAAATAACAGTACCAATATGTTATTTAGTTAAAAAATGTTTTTAAAAAAGATGTTAAAAGTGGGCAACCATGCCAGAAGTCATCAGCATGGACTAAGGATTCAGAATCAACTTGTTGCCAACACGGAATTTGAGCTTTAGGGTCAAATTTGAAGGTTAAAAAGGTCAAACACTATGTATTTTAAGGTTTGACTTTTTGGGGGACTGTGTTCGTGGAAATCTTTTTCAAAAGTTAGTAACCATGCTACAAGTTATCAGCATGGACTAAGGTTTCAGAATCACCTGGTTGCCAAGAGGGAATTGACCTTTAAGGTCAAATATGAAGGTCAAAAACAATGTATTTTCTGGTTAGTCTTTTTTGGGGATCTTTATATCCATGGAATTATTGTTTTCAAAAGTTGGCAACCATGCTAGAACTTATCCGCATGGACTAAGGTTTCAGAATCACCTGGTTACCATATGGAACTTGACCTCTAAGATCAAATTTGAAGGTCAAAAGGTTAACCGAGATCAATAAAAAAACAGTTTTTTGGTGATGTGCTTTCATAAAATAGTTGTTTGCATGGTACTGTATATTGAGGCCTATAATTTAATGTTTGATTTGGCTTATCATGGTGGGGCTCTGGCCTGTCATCCTTAGACATTCATCATAGCTCATTAGCATAAAATTAACTTAAACTTGTATTTTTTTAATTTTCATTGTGGTCATCTCAATTGCTTTATTCTTCTTTGTGAAGCACATTAAGATGCTGGTATGAAATGGGATATGCCTTGGCTCACCAGTGAATTTGCTTCTTTCCATAGAAAAAATAATGACTTCAGTTATTTCTGATGTGTTTCAAATGGTTATAGCAATGAAGGACACTTGCTGATTTGCTATGTCATATCATGGTTAGGAAATAACCTACAGTAAGAGTAGAGCAAGTATTGCACACTTCTCTTGATGTTCTCATGACTACTGTAGAATGTTCTGTTGCAATTTCCCAGGCTTGAGTTTTTGTGTCACCTGTATAAAGCACCAGGCTTATCTTCGGGTATTGATTGACTATTTTCCGAAGACAAAAAGGCAATTGATATGTTACCACCAAGTGATGCAAATGGATTGCATCTTGCATAAGCAAATCAGCAGGCAAATATATGGCTGCAGTCTGACAAAGTACATATTAACAAAGACACTGAGGAGACAGGTGGTTGGAAAGTTGTAGACTTGATGGCTGTGTGGTAAAGGAAACATCCAGTCCCACATAGTAGCTTAGGACTCATAAGATGTGGTTGTGGAACAAAGTGGGCAATACATGCCTGCAGTTGCCTGAGGAATGGACAGCCCTGTAAACCGGCATGTGATTAAAATGTAGAATGTTTAAACGCCGTAGGGATAGAACATGATCTGGATGACAAAACCTTTTTGTAATAACAGCAACAATAGCTCCTTTAAATACATAAATATCCAGTATGTACTGACATCACATTTGAATTTGAATTATTGTTTTAATTATTGTTGAAGTAGAGACAAAATGATCAATTACATTCTTGTTATTGACAATTTGCAATAATCACTTTCACTCATACCCTAATAATAAAGACTATATAACTTCTAAATATACAGTCCCCTTAAAGTATTGGAACAGAAAGGCAAATTTCCTTGTTTTTGTTGTTCACTGAAGACTTGGGTTTAAAGGGGCTCTAAGTAGAATTAAAAGGTTAATTAATCACCGTCCAGATTCATCTGATACTTACAGTAGGCGAAGTGTGACTCTCGCGACCACTGTCAGAAAACCCCAAATGCAACTTTTGACAGCGCTGTCCGCTTCGGGAGAAACCTCATCAAAACAGTGTTTTATTTTCTTTACAATTATTTGTTCCAATACTTTCACTCACCTAAAGTGATTTAAATCATATGGAATATCTCCTCCAGGTACTAATTATTCAATAGATAATGCAAACAACTTGTATTTTATGAAAGCACATCACAAAAAAAACAAAACTTTGTATTTTTTTCTTTTACCCCGGTTGACCTTTTGACCTTCAGATTTGACCTTAAAGGTCAGGTTCCATGCTGGCAACCATGGACCATGAAACCTTAGTCCATGCTGATAACTTCTAGCATGATTGTCAACTTTTGAAAAAGAATTCCATGAATATGAAGCCCCCTCCAAAAAAGGCAAACCAGAAAATGCATTGTTTTTGACATTCAAATTTGACCTTAAAGGTCAAGTTCCATGTTGGCAACCAGGTGATTCTGAAACCTTAGTCCATGCTGATACCATCTAGCATGGTTGCTTACATTTGAAAAATAATTCCATGAATATACAGTTCCCAAAATAGACTAACCAGAAAATACATTGTTTTTGACCTTTTGACCTTTAAATTTGACCCTAAAGGTCATGCTCCGTGTTGGCAACAAGTTGATTCTGAATCCTTAGTCCATGCTGATGACTTCTGGCATGGTTGCCCACTTTTAACATCTTTTTAACAATTTTTAACTAAATAACACTGTTATTTGACTATGGTTGACCTTTTGACCTTCATATTTGACCTTAAAGGTCAAGTTCCGTGTTGGCAACCAGGTGATTCTGAAACCTTAGCCCATGCTGATAACATCTGGCATGGTTGCCAACTTTTAACAGAAAATGCCATCAAACATATATTTTTGGGGCTTGGCAGGCTAACTATAATGCATGAGTGGCTTTTCATGCTGTTTAAAAACCCATTTATACCATTCAGCACTGTATTTAACTCTACAGATGAGTGAGAACATCTTAACCAATGCACTACTGCATCCGCATGCCATCATGGAGGCTGACCTTTGAAGCTAGCACTAACACAAGTTGGATGGTCCATTTTCACTGTAGCACAGGATGTGCAATGCTCTATTATTGTCAAAAAGAATGGACTTCTACAACTTCTGCTGACTTCTGTAAGCAAAGGACAGTTTCCCATGTCTTCTGGGTCTATTTCAAGTGAGCTCAGGTGCTTAGGAGAATGTTAAAACCCCCTGTGTCATTTTCATGCATTAAGCATTCTTAATATGGTCAATTTTCAATAGCTCTAGCACTCCAGGAATTAGAGTGAGACTATAGCCAATATATATTTCATGATGTCATGAACCTATACAATGATTTTATTAACAAAAATATGTCTTATATACACTCAATCGTGGTAAATCAAAGGGAATTCAAAAATGTATGTAATAACTATGGTAATTATTCCCTTTGCATCTTTAATTCTGAGTGACTCAGCCTCTCTGTGATGATCTTATACCTGGACACCTATATTGTCCGTCAGTACAATTAATTTTGAAATGTTCTTCTTTGTTGTTTTATCTTATTTGGATGTTTACTAAATTTCACTGATCCCCGTCCCAACTCTTTTGAGACGTGTTGGATTTATCAAATTAGAAATGAGTACATATGTCCCCCAAAACAATATTTTTTTCTCGGTTTTAACACTTAATATGTTGTCTTTTCACTATTCTCCATCTAATGAATAGATTGAATGTTTTGAAAATGATAGCATTTTGATTTTATTCACTGTTTACCAAACGTCCCAACTTCTTCAGAGCTGGGGTTTGTACGTTGTGTTACGGAAATCATTGCCAGCCTCTTCTTCATCGGGTGAGTCACTTAGCTCTATTTCGTCCGCAGTTAGGGTCAGGGAGTGAATGCTGCAATCATAATAAGGATGGATATACATTTATGAACGGCTCAGTACAGTAAGGGTGGGGGTGAAACTCTGGCCTTTGAGGTGCATAGGCAAAACAAATTGAAACACTCACCTAGAGATTCCAGAACACCTGTCACTATCTCTTCAGAAAGAGGCTGGACACCATGCTCATAAGGACTCACTCATCTACATAGGCAAGGCAAGTTTATTTATATAGCACATTTCATACACAGGTGCAACTCAATGTGCTTCACAAAGTTAACAAATGTAAATGAAAGAAAACAGGGAAGAAAGAAGGAAATAGATTAGAGTAAAAAAAAACATTGAAAACATTAAGATAAAACATAAGGTAAAAATAATAATTAAAAAAATAAAATAAATAAACATAAAAGTAATAATAATAATAATAATAATAATAATAATAATAATAATAATAATAATAATAATAATAATAATAAAAAAAGAATGATATGTAATTTAAGCTAGGGGAAAGCATCTGAGAACAGCTTCGTCTTGAGTCTAGATTTAAAGCTTTCAACAGTGGGTGCATTTTTAACGTCATCTGGAAGCTGGTTCTAAAGCTTTTAAGCATAGAAGCTAAAGGCTGCCTCTCCACACTTTGTTTTGACTTTTGGAATCACCAGCAAATTCTTCTCTGTTGACCTTAGTGACCTGGTTGGTGCATACAGCTGAAACATATCCAGTAGATATGTGGGTCCCATTCCATTTAATGATTTAGACACAAGTAGCATTGCCTTAAAATCAATTCTGTAGCTTACTGGGAGCCAATGCAGTGATCTTAAAATTGGAGTAATGTGGTCGAACTTCCTTGTTTTTGTAAGAACCCTTGCTGCTGCATTTTGTACAAGTTGAAGCTGTTTAATGGTCTTTTTGGGGAGGCCAGTAAAAAGACTGTTACAGTAATCAACCTTACTTGAAATGAAGCTTATTATTAGCTTCTCCAGATGATGTTTAAACATAAGGCCCCTAAATTTAGAGACGTTTTGTATTTGATAAAATGCTGACTTAGTAATAGCTTTCATGTGACTGTTATAGTTTAGATCACTGTCAATGAGGACCCCAAGGTTTTTAAGTGTGTCCCTTGCTTTCAGTCCCTTCGTTTCAAGGATAGTAGCAATCAATGATGCGCGGGCTGACCTGAAGTCAGCGGGCGCTTGCAGTTAACCGCGGTTGACCGCAGGCACGGGTTATGAAATATTATTTTTAATGAAATTCGGGTCGGTTGCGGTCGGGCAGGACCTTTGAAATGATCCCGAATTTTAAAGTAGGCTATAGCCAATAGGCTATAATTTACTTTAGCAGACAGACACATTTTTTTGCGAAATAGATCAAAGTTTATTTGGCTGAATAACTACGATGGTATCACGAGCTCTGCAGGAGGCAAATTAGGCCGTAGGGTGACAGCCCTTTTCGTTCAACCTCGCTCCACAGCTTCCGAACAGCAGGTCCCTTAGATGATGAAACGACCAAAGCTATGTTCAACTTACCGTGAAATGTCCGCTTCATGTAATCGTGCACGTAATTAAAACGGTGACATTTTAGTAAGAAATCTTACCCTCTGTAGGGAATGACGATTTTTACGTCACTGGACACCATGTGACCGTTTTAAACCAATCACGTAGCCGATTTACGGCGAAAAAGTGGCAAGCCGTTTGAAAAACTGAAAATAATGACAAGCCGTCGGTCTGACCTACCTATAAGAATCTCCCAAAATACCCTTTTGAAGAGGGTATATAATAACAATTATCAAAAATAATACTCGTGCCTACATTTCTGGATTGGGACAAATTCTAAATAAATAATAAATAATGCTTTATTTACTGAACAAAGCATAATTATGCTATTGACATTTCATACTGTGGATTTGAGCAATTAATGGAAACAATTGCAATAAGTAGGCTATAGATAACCCAGGCTATTGATAACCCTCTAAGTGATTGTAACTCCAAACAGTGCTTTGTTTATAGCACCAACAACTATTGTGCAAGTGGATGATAAGGTTACCTTTTCATGTTCACATATAATAACAATTATCAAAAATAATACTCATGCATATATCTCTGGATTGGGATAAGTTCTAAATAAATCATAAACAGTGCTTTATTTACAGCACAAGGCACAATTTTGCAATTGACATTTCATACTGTGGTTTTGAGCAATTAATGGAAACAATTACAATAAGTAGGCTATAGATAACCCAGGCTATTGATAACCCTCTAAGTGATTGTAACAGTGCTTTGTTTATAGCACCAACAACTATTATGCGAGTGGATGATAAGGTTACCTTTTCATATTCACATTAATAAATGGAAATAATCTAATGATCAATGATAAGGACCATTCAGGTATTCGTGTATTCATTTATTCACTAATAACTATACAACAAATAAAAAAATCAAAACAAGTGGCATACACATGAACCGGCATTTTCATGAACTGTGTGAAAGCATCCAGGTACACATCTTTTGCGCATGCCACAGCAAATGACTTCAGTGAGATTGAAGTTTACTGCAGTTGGGGGCCATGGGCATGACATGCCAGGACTGTGACTAAGCAGCCTCTTCAAAAGCAAAGCTGCTGTGTAAAGTGTCCGTGTCTCCTCTGCTGTGGTTGGTTGCTTTGACTTCCTCCTTTCTGTGTCGCTGTCTGTCTGGCTCATTTCGCTGGACTGAGTCGTCTCCGCACCTGATGGTAACAAGTCCAAGACTGCATTCGTCGACAAGTTCTCAGCAAAAACCAGTTCAGATGTGTTGCGTTTGGCGGGGGTGTGGAACACTAGCTGAGGAAAATCACGACTGAGCCTCTTCTTCAATATATCCTGTCTGTAAACACAAATCAACAAAAAAAGAGGCATATCAGTACAAGCATAGTGGGGCTTCATGTAGTCGCTGATATGCAATAGCCACCCTCACACATTAACTCGGAGTGAATAAATAATATTGGTGGAGTTTACTTGCTATGCAACAGATATAATACCAAGTATTCCCAAGGGAAGCACATACTGTAACGAACATCACACTATCAAGAATACTGTCATCCTCCTTATTTCAAAATATTACAAGTACAGTATGTGCAGATGACAAGCAGAGTGTTAGAGAATAATTTCAGTCAATTTCAACATGCAGTTGTAATGCTCACACTACCCTGGACGTGTCAGTACTAGAGATTTTTTTTTCTTCTTCTTCAGCCTTTTCCGAGATTCTGGTCATTGTAATGAGGGCAGCGCTTTGTTTACATTTCAAAAAACATTTTTATTTATTCCCAAAAACATCCAAAAGGTTATACAACATCAGCCGACAACTAGCAAACAGCGACACCCTTTAAATATTTGGAGTAGGCCTATGTTGTAAACAATGTAAACAAATGCTGCCCCCATTAGAATAGCTCATATCTCGGAAAGGGCTGAGCCGAAAAATGTGCCATCACCGGGTACTGACAAGTTAAGGGTATGAGCAATACAACAGCATATTGAAATTGACTGAAGTGGTCCTTTAAGTCACATGTGTGCACTTTCCCTTGGATTTGACAAATTCGTAATACACTGACTTGCAATTACCTGTAGGTTGAAGCATCAACACCTTCACTTGACTGCACAAGGGCAATAAAGGCCTTCCTCAGTTGGCTCATCCTCAGCACCTCTTGGTTGATCAGTAGCCTTTAGCGGATTACCCTCTCGCAGAATAACTTGTAGCTCAGATCAAATGTTGGCCCAATCCTTACAAAAATATAGAAGAAGATGTGTGTTGTGAGAACAAACTGTCTCAATCATAGGACACACATTGTACTGTGTTTCTATATAAAATTAAGATTGACTTACTGTTCTTTCTCTGCTCTGACAGGCTCACTCAAAAACCTTGTGTACTCTCTGTAGCAACTTCTGTGGTACTGCACCTCCAGAGCCACACAGTCTCTGTCCTTGATGTGAATGAGGATGCTCTTGGCTTCCTTTACTTCAGCTGCTTCCTGCAACTTGCCTTGTACAAAAGAAAAGAAAAAAGAATTAATAAATAGACAGGCAAACAATTAGACATTTTTCCTGGTGGAGTGGTATTGTAAAAAAAAAATGGCGATGGGTGTTGCACCCCCCAAAAAAGCATTCCGTAGCCTCTTACTGCAGTGCAGATGAGGTTGCCAGCGGGCTTATTCACTATTTGCTGAAAACTACATCATAACAACATTGCTATGACAGTGCAGAGTAACAGATTAAGACATACATATTAAAATGTTGGTGACAGTAAGGTTATAACATAGGTGCTGTGCTAAGGGGTTAAGCACACAGATGTACAGCACAGCCAGGACACACCTCTTGAGCCTGGTCACTGAGGCTGCCCAGGGACAGAAGCGGAAAAATCCCAAGTGTACAAGTGAGAGAGGGGGGGGGGTCAGCCCAATGTTCCCACGGCCCATTGGTCCCACAGCCCATTGGTCCCACATTGCTAAGACTTTTGCGTTTTTTCAAAATTAGGCCCAATGGTCCCACAGCCCATTGGTCCCACAGCCCATTGGTCCCACATCACTAAGATTTTTAAATTTGTTTTTAGGTCCGTTGGTCCCACAGCCCATTGGTCCCACAGTCCATTGGTCCCACATCACAAACACTTCAATGGGCTGTGGGACCAAGGGACCCACTAGTTTGACGCCCTCTCGGTACTTCACATGATAATCAAACATTTCAAACAAGCGATTTAAGGTTAGGGTTAGGTTTAGGATTAGGGTTAGGGTTAGGGTTAAGGTTAGGGTTAGGGTTAGGTTTAGGGTCGTATGACGTTAGCGGTAAGTACCGAAAGAGCCTTGAACTAGTGAGTCCCGTGGGACCAATGGCCCAGAAATTCAAATAAAAAAGCAATGTGGGACCAATGGGCTGTGGGACCAATGGACTGTGGGACCAATGGGCTGTGGGACCAATGGGCCTAAAAAATGAAAAAAAGTCTTAGTGATGTGGGACCAGTGGGCTGTGGGACCAATGGGTTGTGGGACCAATGGGCTGTGGGACCAGTGGGCCGTGGGACCAATGGGCTGTGGGACCAATGGGGCGTGGGAACATTGGTACGCTCCCGAGGGGGGCAGTGGGGGGTAGGGGAATGGCACGGGGGATGGGATGGCAGAAGCAGTGTCTTAACCAGACAGGCCATCAGGCTGAGGAGCCACATTTCTGAACAGATATTCAGAGTCATATCAACATCAGGCATGCTTTGACATCCATATAAACATACCCTATCCTATTTAAGACAAAGTGTGATTCATTTAAACATCTAAAACCTAAAACACTGGGGGTACTATAGGCATGGGGATGTTTTGCAGGCTATTGGAATGTAATTTCACACCCACACACATAACACATTATGCCAATTCACACGTGCATTCATATTAGAATTAGACAAAAAAACAATGATTGTGCAGCAGTGTGGGCTAGATAGTCAGTCAACTTCTACTAACATCTGTGTGTGTGTGTGTGTGTGTGTGTGTGTGATTTGGGGGATGGGATGCATTCGCATAGACTGTGTGGTGGGGGTGAGAGTAATCTTACCTGCGGTTAAAGTCTGTGTTTTCGTTCTCTTTGACGTCTGCCACTCGCGACGATAAATTTGCTGTCTTTCTTGCAAATCATGCAGACAGCAGGAAGAACGGGGCCAGAGCTCGTGATGGCCAAGCTTGATCTGGATCGCAGTTTCCTGGTCGGAGTGGTGGTCACAGCCGATAAAGCGGAGGTAGCCTGGCTAGTTCGGGGGTCTTGTTGGCCATCTCCCCTCTCTGCCTCTCGCAAGACACGCCGTGTGACTCGTTCAATTTCCCGCTTGTCAATAAACCTCCGGTAGCATGTGGGATGGAGAGCCGCATCCTCGGGAATTTCGTCAAACTCCAACTCAATACATTGCTTAAAATGTTCTGCTACGTCTCTGCACTCACCCTTCAATTCTAGCCGCTGCCGAAAATTTCGATATGTATTCCACCGTATATTGGTGAAATTCTGTGTTTCTTCATGCTTGACCGAAGATATATGCATGTAACACAACTTGCGTTTCGAAGATGTCTTTTTTTTGTACATTTTCGGTCGAGATTTCGTCTTCCTCGGTACTACTAGATGATCGGCCAGCTCCTTCGGTAGCCATGCTACTTCCGTTTACTCCTCATCTCAGCTGACATAGCAGTTAGCTGATTCGTTCCTTCTGATGACGCTTCAACCGTGGCACCTCTCGAGGCGAAAAGTATTATTACGCCGGCCGAATATCTACATACGCCTCGGAGACAGTAGTTCGTCATTACACGTTGCGAATTTGAATAGCCTTGCAGTGCGGACTATTCCGAACAGAGGTTTTAAATCCTCTATACAGTTGTGCTCATATGTTTACATACCCCAGCAGAATAAACGCTTTCTCTGCGATTTCTCACAAAATATGAAGGATTACACAAAACCTTTTTTTTCACTCATGGCAAGTGACTAGCTTAAGATATTTATTAGCAATATTCTGTGTTTACTCTTTCAAAAGCATGATCACAACCCAAACTACCCAAATGACCCTGTTCAAAAGTTTACATACCCTAGTTTC
The DNA here is from genome assembly GCF_034702125.1 of Engraulis encrasicolus. NCBI lineage: Eukaryota > Metazoa > Chordata > Actinopteri > Clupeiformes > Engraulidae > Engraulis > Engraulis encrasicolus. The sequence continues at coordinate 486,257 of NW_026945808.1, read as the reverse complement.
TGATGCCTGAATATGGCCCTGTTTAACATCAGGGACCGCTCTAAATTGTTTGTGGTAGTTGTGGATAAGGCTCTTAATGTTCTCAGATGACAAAACAGCACATTCTTCCTGGCAGAATGGTTGTTTCCTATAATATCTTTGGGTGTCTTGCTGGAACCTCACATTTGAGGTTTCCCCTGAGTGGCTCAATGATGTTGAGATCAGGAGAGTGAGATGGTCGCTCAAAAACCTTCATTTTATTCTTTCTGAAGCTAATGAGGGGTTGATTTGGCTTTCTGTGTCGAAATTTTGTAATGTTGGCACCGTTGGAATTTCAATTCAGAAATGCAATATGAGGAGTTTGGTTGGAATCAAGCCAATGGGCAAGGGAATCATTGCATTGCAATGATCATTGCAAGGGAAATTGTTCAGGAGGCATAGGACAACCAAAAAATAACTTCAGGTGAAATATAGGACATGAAAAAATGTTGGCACTTGAGGAAAGATGGGCTGTTGGGGGTTGCCAGGAGAAAGCCATTACCACAAAAATGCAAACATGTTATTTTGCATATGATACACCAAATAGCACAGTGAGAAGCATCAAAATGCCTGTGACAAAGTCATTTGGAAAAATGAGATCAATATGGAACTTTTTTAGGCCACTATTAACAGTACCATTTGGAGAACAGTCAATGGAGCCTATGATGAAAGTTACACCATACCCTTCTGTGAAACATGGTCATGGACCACTGATTTCATGGGGACATTTGAGTTACAAATGCATTATACTTTTGATCCATACTCGCAGAATGATGAATACATTGCCCTGTGAAAAATACTGGAGGAAACTTGACACACATCAGCCTTGAAACTGCACATGGTCCATTGTTTGGACATGCCAACATGACAATATTTCAACACAGAAAGCCAAATCAACCCGTCACTAGCTTCAGAAAGAATAAAATGAAGTTTTTGAGCGACCGTCTCACTCTCCTGATCTCAACATCATTGAGGCATTCAGGGGAAACCTCAGATGTGAGGTTCCAGCAAGACACCCAAAAATATTATAGGAAACAACCATTCTGCCAGGAAGAATGTGCTGTTCTGTCATCTGAGAACATTAAGAGCCTTATCCACAACTACCACAAACAATTTAGAGCGGTCCCTGATGTTAAACAGGGCCATATTCAGCATTAGCAGCTAGGGTATGTAAACTTTTGAACAGGGTCATTTGGGTAGTTTGGGTTGTGATCATGCTTTTGAAAGAGTAAACACAGAATATTGCTAATAGATATCTTAAGCTAGTCACTAGCAATGAGTGACAAAAAAGGTTTTGTGTAATCCTTCATATTTTGTGAGAAATCGCGAAGAAAGCGTTTATTCTGCTGGGGTATGTAAACATATGAGCACAACTGTATAAGTCTTTCTTTTTTATGAACTGAATGTCTGTTTGTTCGGAGGCTGTGGAGCGAAGTTCGGTTTCTGAAGCACTTTTCGAGGGTCACCTTCCGGCCTAAATCCTCTGCGCGCAACTGGTGCTGGTGCAGCAACCATTGATTGCAGTGTTTAGAGAGCACCCTCTGTGTTCTTCAAAATGCAATGATGGATATAGCCTATACATATTTTCTTATACAATTGTAATGGTTTCGCACTCCTGTGTTGCTTTCAGAGTTTGTTTTCATTCCCTGTGTCCTACCACGGCTATGAGGCAATCCAGGTGACGACTGGCTCCGTCTGCTCCCCAACTACAGACTAATTTCCTCCACAGCTAGGGATTCGTGTGGCTATGCCTACATTGTTGAAATATAATAGGCTACTAATAGCCTATACAATGTCCAAATGATTAGCCTATTCCCTTTGAATGCAGTGCTCATTGGAGTAATTTAGCCTACAGTGGGAGAACAATGCCCTCGCCACTTAAAGGGGTAGTCCGGTGTGAAATGGTTTACGTTGTGTCAATATGTGATGCTGAGCGCTGACGTTTGCCTCATACCTCGCATCCAAAGGTCCCCTGCATTCCGAAATCCGAGTGGTAGGCGGACCCCGCGAGCTAGGTGAAATGCAGCTTCTGTTGGGAGGTCGTGGCACCTGGGTTAGCCATGGAGCTAAATCTTTACTTTACACCCATTTACGAGGCTCAAAGTTGCAAAAATGTTGATCCCGTAGTGTCGGGTGGTTGTTGACATGTAAATCCAGGCACTGAGAAGTTTGATAGTGCACCGTTGTTTTAACTACAATTACGTTTTTGAAGGCTGCGCCTCGGAGGACTCTGCCGGGCGCCGCCATCTTTTTTTCTAGTCGCGTCGAAACAATAGGTCATGTGACACATCACGTGGTTATTGGACTGCAGTCGGAGACCGTCTAAAACTTCAGCTTCAGCTTCAGCGACAAAATATTACAGTACTTATAGGTTTGGTTTGTTTTTTTATATATACAATGGGTGTTTTGTCGCTGAAGCTGAAGTTTTAGACGGTCTCCGACTGCAGTCCAATAACCACGTGATGTGTCACATGACCTATTGTTTCGACGCGACTAGAAAAAAAGATGGCGGCGCCCGGCAGAGTCCTCCGAGGCGCAGCCTTCAAAAACGTAATTGTAGTTAAAACAACGGTGCACTATCAAACTTCTCAGTGCCTGGATTTACATGTCAACAACCACCCGACACTACGGGATCAACATTTTTGCAACTTTGAGCCTCGTAAATGGGTGTAAAGTAAAGATTTAGCTCCATGGCTAACCCAGGTGCCACGACCTCCCAACAGAAGCTGCATTTCACCTAGCTCGCGGGGTCCGCCTACCACTCGGATTTCGGAATGCAGGGGACCTTTGGATGCGAGGTATGAGGCAAACGTCAGCGCTCAGCATCACATATTGACACAACGTAAACCATTTCACACCGGACCACCCCTTTAAAATAAATAAATAGGCTAATAAATAGCCTAAATAATAAAATAGCATTGTATGAAGATCAAACTTGGTAGTCTGGGTAACAGACAAACATGATCGAAATGTTCATATTATAAAATAATAATTTGTGAGAAAATCAACTCAACATAGGCTACTTTTTGTTGGACAGGGCATGGTGCGTTATAGCATTGTGAGTGCAACTGTTAATCAGTTGAGAAGGGCTCTGCAGCCTACGTGAACATGTATGGATCTTTACATTGCAGTCATCTAAGATTACGAGAGTTCACGCTTTGTGTGGGCTAAATGACCATTTGTGTTAGATAGACAAGCGTTGCCTATAGTGGCACCAGCAGCGCAGGTTGTGTTTGTGGTTTGTGTGACGTGATGATCTTTCCCAAACTGCCAAATTAACCGCTTGGCAGTTTGGTGAAGGAGGGGGTGGCCTTGGCACCCTCCCTGTCCCTCAACTTCGGGATAGGAAAAAGCGAAACCAATTTCAGTTCAGGGAAAGGACAGAGCAGAGGAGTAGCCTACCAAACCAAACGAAGATAAAGTGATAGCCTACCTGGTCCCTATCAACCATTTAAGCGAACTTAGACCTGCAGCTCAGCATTTTCTGTGATGTGAAGTGTACCCCTCAGAAGTGAACCATGCTGAGACCTTTATTGACGTGATTGTGCGTTGCCAATGACGCTAGGGTGTTCGTAAGACGCACGGCTACTATTTTCAAAGGCGGGTCGGGAAGCGGACCGGGTCAATATTTTTTCATAAATATTTCTTGCGGGCAGGGCAAGCGGTCGGACTAGGAAAAAAAGCGGTCGGGTGTATCTTGTTTTTTCGTTGGCCCGCGCATCACTGGTAGCAATCTTTTGTCTCTCCTCTCTTTGTCTCTCCTCTCTTTTCCCAAATATAATTACTTCAGTTTTATCTGTGTTCAGCTGGAGGAAATTGTGAGACATCCATTTGTTAATTTGGTCCATGCAATAATAGAGTGATTCAAGGGGGGTGTAGTCATTGGGGGACATAGATGAGTAGAGTTGGGTATCATCCGCATAGCTATGGTAATTTATGGAGTTATTCTCGATGATGTGTCCAAGTGGCAGCATATACAGATTGAACAGTAGTGGTCCCAGAATGGAGCCCTGGGAGACCCCACAATTCAGAGACATCGGTGTTGAGGTATGTCTTCCAATGGCGACAAAAACGTCTTTGTTTTAAGTACGATTTTAACCAGTTGATCACTATGCCTGTAAAGCCAACCCAGTGTTCCAGTCTATGTAGTAGTATGGCATGATCAACTGTGTCGAAAGCTGCGCTTAAATCTAGTAGCACCAAGACGGATGATTTGCCAGCATCAGAATTCAATCTTATGTCATTCATAACTTTAATAAGAGCTGTTTCAGTGCTGTGGTAGGCACGGAAACCTGATTGAAACGTATCAAGGTAGCTATTAGACATTAGAAAGGCAGTTAATTGGTTAAAAACAATTTTCTCTATTATTTTACCCATGAATGGTAGATTGGATATGGGCCTATAGTTGTTTAGTACCAGTGCATCCAGGTTGTTCTTTTTCAGTAAGGGTTTCACAACTGCTTCTTTCAGACAGCCTGGGAATATGCCTGTTTGTAGTGAGGTGTTGATGATCTGAAGTACATCTGGTGATATTAGATGTAAGATGGATTTGAAGAAGGCTGTTGGTAGAATATCTAAAGCCGGGCATACACTGTGCAATATTTTCACTCGTGGTTCTTAAGATTCTGCTCACACTGCACGATGGAATTTCACTGTTTAAAAGTTCACAACTCACGACTCATGTCCTCACACTACACGAGCCGACAGTCGGATGCGAGCGAAATGCTTCCACCGTACGACGCGACAGGCATGTTTCCCTGGTCTGCAGAGGAGGGAACATGCGCACCTGAGGTGGAGATGAGGTCGCGCTCAACAGCGAATCGCACAGCCCTATTAATTTGTGCATGTGAAGTGTCAAATCGGGTCGTAGCACTGCTTTAACTGTGCGATTTACGCACGAGCCACGACCAGAATTTCAAACCGTTTTGATTTTCTTGCGACCCTACGATTGTGCGATCGTGAGGTGAAATCGCTTGTCGTTACCCCATGTACACTGCACGATGCGAGACTCACGATTGACCTGCGATTGAGCAAGTTGTGTGAGTGCCAAATCGAGGCAAAAGACGCACAGTGTAAGCCCAGCTTAAGCAGATGTAGAGGAGCTAAGACTTTTTTTTTTTTTATTTTTTTTTTCTTTTAACCCATCCACCATCCCCCCTTATGGGGGACCTATATTGTCTTCCTTTTTTTTTTTAATTTCTCTTCATTTTTTCTTTTAAAAGCAAAATGTAATATACAATAAAGGATAATAAAAGGATAAAGACAGGGAAAAAATACAAACCAAACATGAGTGTCCCCCAACACGTCAAACTATATATTAATTAAACAACACTACTACCCCCCCTCCCCCCCAAAACCCCCGCCCCCATCCCAGGAAGGAATTATAATTTACTTTTGCGCTGATATGCTTAGAAATTATACCTTATTCATTTTTTAACTAAACAGAAAGGGGAAAAAAGAAGAAAGGAAGAAAAATAAAATAAAATGAAGGTACCTAAAGCCATCCTTCTCCATGTTTTATCTTAGACCACCTATCTGCATACATTGTTTTACCTGTTTCACAAGCCATTATACACTCTATTTTACAATAATATCTGACATAATTTTTAAAGACTCTTATTTTCAACTTTTTTAAATCCATCGTTTTATGTATAAATACTTTACCCAACAAAATTATTATATTTTGTATTGCTTGGCTTTCATTTGCCACATCGCCCAGGAGCACTGTAGGGAGATCCAAGCATAGACTGATGTTGTATTTTAACAGCCAACGTTCTATTTCAAACCAGAGTGTAACAGTTAAAGGACAATACCAAAATAAGTGTTCTGGAGTTTCCTCTTCTTCTAAACAGAAGCGACACAATGGATTTGTTTCTATACCCCAAATGTGAAGCATTTTCTTGGTGGAGGAGAGGAGGAGCTAAGACTAAGCTAAGAGGAGGTTAGAGGAGCTAAGACTTTGTACCGTTCTATTAAGAATGTCCACATCAACTAAATGAAAATTTCTCATGAGGTTAAGATTTAACTTCACCGTAGCAAGTTGGTCCGAATCTGGGGCCGGTTGCACATGTGTGAGTATGTTTGTACGTATTTTTCAATCTTTCCTTTGAAAAAGGATGCGAACTCATTGCATTTGCTGACTGAGAGAAACTCAGAGGGCATTTGATTTGGCGGCCTTGCTTTGTCTGGCGGCAAACGCCATACTAAATCACAAGTGTGATCTAGTCTGGGGACCAACTGTTTATTATCTCGTAAGGAGGTGTGGTTTTCGTAGCCGTTGATTGGACGGCACGAGTGTCTATCACTCGCCAGAGAGAACCCATGCTGCATTGCGCGCGATGACGTGTGTATATCGCGACGAGGAAATTATCTGCAAGAAGCCACAGAAATTGAAGAAGCTAAAACAGTCTAGAAAACAATGGCGCCAGACGATTTTTGCCGTTTGTGCAAGACAAATGAGAAGGACCACCATCTACATATGGACATTCAACTGACATGTTCGCAGTGAAAAAAGAAACAAATATTTCGGACAGGCTGGCGTTCCTAGGCTTGATTGTATCCTCCGTGTCGGGACAGTCAAGGAGATGTTGTTCGCGTTGCGCCTCAGTCATAAACAGGCTCGGAAAGGATTCACCTAATATTCAGGCAATGGGAGGAAGAATTCAAAGACGGCAACGTCTCCAAAAGGCCACGCGAGCCAACGACACCGAGGGATTTGAAAAAGACATTGCCAAACCCACCGACTCCAAGTGCCAACTCAGGTATCCAGTTTAATACTCTGTTCAATCGCTCCAACTGGTAGCTCCAACTCCTTAAATCCAATGCTCGCTCACCAATAAAATTATAATCTCTTCATAGACAACGTAACAGTTCTTGATTAGGTTTTCTTACTGATCTGCCATTAACTAGTCATTTAAATCGTCCAGAAAATGAGCACGGTTTGGTGTTTAGTTGTCTCAGTCAATCGATAGAGGGGAGAGCATTTGACAGTCCCCCTACACTCACTGACACGACCCTCACTCCAACCCTCCCCCCTTACTGTATTAATTTACCATAATGTGTACTGTAATAATAGGCCTAGATTATCTGAACATGTTCTGTTTTTAATAGCCTAAGCCTTGGTATCCACTTATTTCTTTAAACAGATGATGGCAGGCACTGACAAGGAGCTGGGCATAACAAGACCAAGTGGAGCTCACCATGTGGACATGACAAGACATCCTCACCTTGGTGGACACACTGCAAGAGGCAGAACTTTTTAAACAGAAACCAGGTCGCACATCTACTGCATTCCCTGGCTTCCTAAATGACTTGTTGGCAAAGCTCGATCACAAGGCACTGTGGACGTGGATGAGCAGCAAACTGAATGAATGGTGCAGTGTCCTTTGAGTTATTTGTACTGTTTGTCTAACCAGGTAACACCCATGCTGCCTTACAGGCGACCATCAATGTTGGTACGGCGTCTTCAAAAAGGTGAATACCAAAATTATTAAAATAAGTTTTACTTAATTACTTTTCTATTTTCTTGCTTTGAAATAGTTTGTTATTCTAAATCTTTGTCCTTCATTAAAATAATTAACTTTACCAAGCTGTCTCTTCATTAGTTTTCAGGGAACACATTACAACACATTACAACATGTAGTTTAAAAATGTAAAAAGTATTTATTCAGAATGATATGTACAATATATACAAGTGTGCAGTTATTTACAATTATTTACAATGGCTCTGTAGTTAATCTGATAATGGAAGCATGGATAAGCCTGACTCAATGCTGCTTAGAGAGGTTTCAGCATCCTCATCCTCAACATCAAAATACCCTGGAAAGTCCATGTCTGGTGACGGGTATGGTTTTTCAGGAATGTCAGGGAATTCACACACATCAAAATCTTTAAATACTTTGTGAACAATGCGTAGGATGTCCTGGCCATGTTTTATGTCAAATACAGGGAGATTCTGCATGACATAAGTCATGTCAAATATCACAAAGACTTTCCAAAACTGAGTAAATTAGTACATTGCTGAAACCAGTGCAGAATGAGGCATTTGTGTAAAGGTGTTCACCTGGTGCAATCAGGCTATCCCTATACTCCTCCAAAAGCTGTCTGACCAGTCCCTGCTCTTCCAATGTGACATTTCTGCATTTGACAGGTGACGGGATTTGTTTGGGTATTTCAAAGTTGGGTTTTGGCACAGAGCAACAGTCAGAGCTACACTTGCATAATGAGTGGCAATAGGTGCAGCAGGAATGGCCAGGCTCCACACTGGACACGTGAGGCTCAAAATGTACATACAGGGCTTTCCTAAAGCAGCCATTTAGACTTTCTTTAAGCATCGTTTTCTCCCTCGTGTTTATTGTCCGGCAGTATATATTGACTGGTGACATCTCCACTCCTTTCTCTTTCAAGTCCTTCACGAGCCAGTCGAAACAGTCCAGTGACTCACTCGAAAGTCGTTTTATGGAGAGTCTGATGTTGGGTCGATTGGGGCTGGCAGATGTCAACTGGGTTTTGGAGTTGGAGCGGTCTCCTGACAATTTCTCTTGAGTGCAATTCCGCAGACACAGTCAATGCCAGTACCGGTGTTTCTACAAAATAAGAGAATACAAGAACAACATCACAACATGGAAATCATTTGCATTACAGTCATAGCTGTTCAGAATTGTGGCTTCAGAGCTTATGGCTTGTCAACAGTCCTATTCTCTGGTGTCTCCACTACTTCTTACCCGTCAGCCCATCCCCCCGGTTGCATACCTGCCAACCTTGATTTTTTTTTTTGAGTAGCAATTTATCGCGGCGCGGCATTTCACGGCGCAACAAATTAGCCTGGTCCTGACCATCCCATAATACTACCATTTCATTTCGTATTTATGGTCTGGCATTTGTTTGCTCTGAAGCGATTGTAGAAAGCAGGAAGTTTGCACTCAGTTATAGTTTGAAATTATTGGACACCTCTCACCCAATCGCTGGCAGTTACTCAACAACAACATAGCGCAGACCAATGGCTCTGGCGCAGATGTGTACGTCATTGTCACGAGCGTTCTCTCCCTTTCGTCCCCACGTGGGGGGCGTATTCGATTATTGGCTGTTTTCTGGGGGGGCGTTGCAATCAAAATTCTACTGCTGCAAGCACTCCACAGAGAAGCACGGCCAGACTACAGTAGTGGAGCCAATCCTTTGGCGGAAGTACGTAGGATGGCTCGCGAGGCTAGCAACAAATACCTACAAGTGAGAAAATGTGGTCAACGCAGCGCGATACCATGGGCCGCCGGCGGGCCCATCTCTGAGAGGCTACTTTGTTTTGCACACCTTGGGTTGCCAAATGTCAAGGGGGAAAATATGGGACACTTCATTCAGGCAGGGGGAGTAGGGGTTCTCTTAGATGCTTTTCTTAGATGAAATTTCCTGCATTTTAATGCATTTTAGCCTAACATCCCGTGTATCTGGCAATTTCACCAGATTATCTTGCTCTTCACAGTACTTTGAACTACCATACATTATGTTTCACACCATGACACCAATAAAATGCTATGGTATAGTGTGCTGGAATTCAGGCCTCTAAATTAACTTTATTGATCACCAGCCAATATGGCTGTTAATCTTACAAGTCAAACATACCACCAGTCTGGCTAGTAGGTTATCCTATGTACCAGCCAAACAGAGCATTTGGTCACTTGGGGGGTGTTAAGGAGCTGGAATCGAGTATGAAATTGAAGCATTTGCTTATTATTTTTTGGCTGTAGAAGGTATATGTAGGGAAATGTATAATTTGATTATATAATACAGATGCATTTCAGTGATTTTTATGAACAAAAAGTTGAATTGCAATGATTTACATCATTTCCCCCAATATTAATAAATGGTGATGTTGTCACCTACTGTGAATAAGTATCAGCAGATTGTAGAGAAAAAGTTTAAGATAGCTGTTATCTAGGCTAGGATAATATCAGGTTAATATTGTTACCTTGGGGGCTAACATCAAAATCACACTTGCATCCATTCAGTAGCCTACACGTCATGTGGCTCTACCATTGACAGTATATTCTATTTACTGTCAATGGGCCCTACTGATGGACGAGGGCTAATGGCCACTTGGAACTTCCACAGTAACTTTTGAGGTGCATGCACGCTTCTTTTTTCACTTCTCTACATATTGGCCTATCTACCCTCATTTGCCGTCATGAGTTGGCTATTGTTCAGTGTTCTGCACATACATGATGACAGGATAATATATTTTATTAATAGATTGCCATACGTGATTACGGATAGTTCTAGTAGTGGAGTCATGCATATGCATATTTACTACTTTATTGCTATGTGTGCATAAAGCGCATGTTCGATTTGCTGTAATAGGCTACGACCAGTAGCCTCGACGTGTCTGTCTTTTCTTTTCCTTCTTTCAATATTTAGTAGGCTAACATATGTTTAAGCCTAAAAATATAATAAATAAATAGAAATAATTTGGTATCCATGTCTGGTTAGTGTCTGGGCATTTGTGGTCTTTACCTGGTTCTCCGCACCATCTTATGACAATGTTGAACAATGTTGAACAAAAAAAACGGATGCACACACGTCATACCCACTCTTTTATTACCTCATATTGTTTTTATTGCATTGATTTTTAATTCTGTGTATAAACAAATAAATGTAGGCTAAACTTGAAATTTCAGTAAGAGTGTAAATTTATTTTACAAGTAGGCCTACAGAGTTTTAGTAGACAATGCCTACACAGCAGTCTTTACTAGTTGCCTAATGTACTGTAGGCTACACTGCAGATAAAGACAGCAGAAAACATCCTTTCTGCCCGGCTTAACCAGAATTGCGTTCCGTCCCTTTCGCTGTGTCTCCTGCGACTCGGCCTGTTGTTTGTGCAGTAGTGCGCTGTTTCCCTTCACCTACCAGTGGGCTCACCACCTAGATCGATGATTTGGTCGATGACTGTATCCAGGTGATCAATGTACCTGTAACAGAAGTAGTGCGTTGTAATTAGTCTTTAGGCTATTCTGTGTCTGCGAAGGGGGTACTTGGAAAGATGTTATTATAACAAATGTATGGAGCAGTCACACCAGGACAGAGAAAGCGATATAAAACATGAATTAGGGGGTACTCATAGCACAACAAAGAGGTTTAGGGGACACCACAGTACATAAGACACAAAAGGTTGGGAAACACTGGCCTACAGCTTACCTATTGCAGCGCTCCCGTGTGAGCTTGGACGTCCAACATCTCCGAATCGCCGTTATCAGTCCGGCTTTGTCCTTTGGTTTGGCCTCCTTACGAATGTCATTTTTCATCTCAGCCCAGACTAACTCAATTGGGTTCAGATCCGGCGATCTAAGAAAATGTAGATGAAAGTGCACGTCAGGGAGGGATGTCAGTCAATTCCACGCAATTGCATTTTTTTTCTTACGCTATAGTCAACTTGTAATAACCAACTTACTCTGCAGGTGTCGGTACCCAATTGATCCCTTCCATCTGAATGATGGCTCTGACTGTCTTTGCAGTGTGTTTGGGATCGTTGTCTGGTGGTTTAAAAAGGACTTCATCACGTCTACGGTCCAGCGCAAGTTTCCTGACTGTGGTGCAATCGGGTTGAAGAAGTGTGTCGACAGGATCAATGAGTACCTCCGTAGAACACGCTCTGTCCTGAGTGACTTCTGAATACAGACCAGACTGCGTTGTCACCCTTCAGTCACTAGCCAACTGCACTTTTTGCACCATGGGATTTAGGCCTACATACTGCACTGTACTAGCCTATACTGGACACAGGAGTAAGAAGGACATTGAAGTAGGCTAGGCCTACACCTGGACACTTAAAAGACTTTGTAAGGATTTATTTTTAGGCATAGCCTACTTAGATTTTTTTGAATGCCGCCTTTGTCCTGAGTGAATTCTGAATCAAGACCAGACTGCGTTGCTGCCACCCTTGTTGAGTCACTAGCCAACTGCACTTTTTGCACCATGGGATTTACAGTATGGACACGGGAGTAAGGACATTGAAGTAGGCTAGACCAGTGTTCCTCAAACTTTTTCAGACCAAGGACCACTTTGTCCCAATTTTTTTCATCTGGGGACCACTTTTCAGCGCATCATCAACACCCCCCACCAGGGACTGTGTGGTGCACTTATACCTCACAGGTGCCCCCTTTATTAGAAATATCTGCTATGATTTATCCACGTAGTGCCCCCTAGCTGTAAATGGTTGGTCCCGCTGCTGGCCCTTATGGATGGTGCCACTGGGCCTTATGGATACCCCCCCCCCCCCCAATTCAAACACAGACACAGACATACACAGAGACATTTTTGTAAAGTTAGGTAGGCTATATTTAATGGGAATCTTGGCCAACTATTTACAAATGCAATGAATGCCTATCCTAAAAGGCAAAGTATGGAGGTTTAAAATTTAGCAGTTTTTCAGAAAAAAGAAAAAAAACTGTCACCATTTTTCAAAATTAGGAGATGCATGAATGAACTGAATGAACAAAACTAATGTCATATTAATCGTGCCTGTTTTAATGGGAGGAGTGGAGCTGGTGCATCAGTGTTTTAATATCTGGTTGCAAGCAGGACAATTTCAATCTCAGATTGGGGGCCACATTGACCCTGTTTCGCTTTTTGGTTTTCAACCCAACTAGTGCAGAAAACCCAACCTCGCACTTGTAGGTGGATGCAAATGGCATGAGCGTTTTCAGAGCGCACTCGGCGAGTTTGGGATGCTCTGGCTGCACATGAACCCAAAAATCCGGGAGGGTTTTTTGCCTGAATGCCATCTTTAGGGTGCTATCCACGGCAATGTCGACCAAGCTGTCAAGCTCTCTGGCAGACAATGCCGAACCGATACGTTCGATGTGGGCTTCGTCTCCGAACGGATTTCTGATCCACTCAAAGTCCGTCTCTAACTCCGGGAAGTAGCGTTCCAATTGCGAGTGAAGGCCACGCAGGTGCTCTTTGAAAGCGGTGATGGTGTCTGTGTCCACAATCTCATCAGCTGTAAGTATGAAGTCTGCCAAAGTTGGAAAGTTGTCGAACTCCGATCGATCCAGGCGTGTGCACCACAACTGCAGTTTCGTGCGCGCAGCTTTGATCTTGTCCTGCACAGTGAAGATGGTGACGGCTGCGCCTTGAAGCGCCAGGTTCAATGTGTTGAGGAAGCTGAAAATGTCAGCAAGGTATGCCAACTTCGCCAGCCATTGAAACTCATGCATTTGGTTGTAGAGCTCCTCGTTCTGGTGCATGAACAACCTCACTTCCTCACGCAGCTCAAAAAGACGCGTTAAAACTTTTCCACGGGACAACCAACGTACCTCCGTATGGAACAGGAGTTTCGTGTGGTCGCTCCCCATCTCCTCGCATAAAACTTTAAAAATGCGCGTATTCAGTGCCTTGCCTTTTATTCCATTGATGATTTTGACCGCCTCGTCCAGGACAGATCTAAGACACTGAGGCATTTTCTTCACTGCCAGTTGTTCCCGGTGAATGCAGCAGTGCGATGCTGCTGCGAATGGAGCTACTGCGCGTACGCGCACAGCCAGGCCTTTGTGCTTTGCGGTCATCGCAGTTGCACCGTAGGTGCAAATACCGACACACTTCTTCCAGTCCAGACCATTCTTGCAAATGAAGGCGTTCAAACAATCAAAAATCGCCTCTCCTGTGGTGTTGGTTTGCAGGGATTCACAAAAAAGGAAGTCGTCGTGTACAGCCCCATCACAGATGTATCTGATGTAACACAACAGATTCGCCTCGTTGCCAATGTCCGTGGACTCATCCAATTGTAGAGAAAAAAGTGGACTCTGGCGCACTCGTGTAATCAGCTGTTTCTCCACATCTTCTGCCATGACTGCTATGCGCCGCTGGACAGTGTCAGCGGAGAGGGGAACCTTTTCTATGGCGTCGCATTCTTTCTCTCCCAGCATTACGCTATTCATTAATTTCGCTGATGGTTTGATTAGTGTTTGACCAATAGAGTAAGGGTGGCCCGTTTTGGCTATGAGCTCAAAGACCAAAAATGAGGCTTCTGTGGCCTTGGCATTTTCCCCGGGCACAAAGAATTGCTTCTTGTCCTTTTTCATGTGACATTGAAGCTCTTCACACTTTCGCTCAAAAAACGATAAGGGTTTGTCGATGCAGTCCTTGTGCTTTGACTCGAAGTGGCGTTTCAGTTTGGCAGGCTTCATCGCCTCGTTGGACAAGATATCATAGCACAGGACACAGTGGGGACTGGGATCCTCTTGATCCCCAGCCCAGAAAAATCCCATTTTCAGATAGTCACTGCTATATTTTCTTTTCACCTTTGCCATTGGCCGATGTTGTTTTTCCTGCCCTGTCTGTGGTGGCTCATCTTGGTTATCTTCTTTTCTTTTCTTGTTTACGTCATCTGCAGTGTCCGTTTTTTCCCTCTTTAGGCCTAACGTCAGCCACTTCTCCATCGTTGTTTCGCTCAAAAAAATTATGAAAAATAATAACAACGCGAATGCTGGTTACTGTTAGCTTGTGCTGATTGTTGTTGTATTAGCCTACTGTTTAGTTAGCTTATTTTGACATCTACCAATAAGTTTGCTGGGTCGTTGCGTAGAAACGAACGTTCGAAAGCGGTCTTGCAATGCATTAATGCAGAATGATTTTAGAAAACATATGAATATTAATTATTAATAATAATGAGTGTTTAATTAATGGTTGAAAGCACAGACTCGTTTTATTGTCGTTGAGGGCAAATCACTGATAAATCTAGCCTAATGTTAAACATACAGCTTTTGTACGAGAGATTTCAGAAAGACTGGCAGGTCGCCTCGCGGACCACTTGGGGGCTCTCGCGGACCACTAGTGGTCCGCGGACCACACTTTGCGGAACACTGGGCTAGGCTAGGCCTACACCTGGACACTTAAAAGACTTTGTAAGGATTTATTTTTAGGCATAGTTTGATTTTTTGAACGCCTTTTTATTGATCTATGTTTTTATTGCTATTTGTAACATCACAACAAATAAACATTCAAACTTTTGAAACAATATCCATACTCTGCCTTGCATCTCTCGTGTGTGTGTGTGTGTGTGCGCGCACGCGCGCGCGCTCGTGAAAAAAAACTCTTGGCCGCAAACTGTTAAACTCACACGGCTTGGAGGGGCGCTTACATAAATTTCAACTGACTACAGTCTTCAACTGTGTGACGGTATGAATGTTTGTCTGTGGGGGAGGGGGTGATTAAACCCCCACACCCACACAAAAGAGCTCTCTCTCTCTCTCTCTCTCTCTCCCCCCAACAACAGAAGAGGGAATATTCGCATTGGACGCACTTGTTTAGTCCCTCACAATGTGTGGGGCCTATGCTTGGTTGCCATATTAAAATCAGGTTTTAAGAAGAGCACACACAATCGAATCGAAAGTAGCCTATAGCCAAATATTTTAATTAAATTCGGGCGGTTGGTTGAATCATTCAAATAGCCTAATTAAAAATAGCCTATATAGTAGCCTATATAGGCTTACCACCAACAAAAATTATGAAATAATGAAAACAAATTATACTCTGTAGCCGCCTTAACAATAGAAGTAATTAGGCCTATTAATGAATTCGTTTGCCAAAAAAAATTAGGCCTAAGCAAAAAAAAAAAGAATTTCCCAGGGCACTAGTGTGCCACGGCACAGTGGTTGCAAACACTTATCATACGACTGCTGTGTTTTTAAAAAAGAAAAGGCAGTGCACAGCCTTTTGTGACACGTCGTGGTGTGACAGGTTATCCAGCCTCCGAAGAAGGAGTCATAGTTCACAAGTGTCCACAAGCACTAATAATAATAATAAAAAAAAACGTCTTCAACCTATTAGTGCTATCCTGAGGATATCCGTTCCTGGCATGAATGCAGAATAATAAAAACAAAACACCGTCGACTGGCGGTCTTGTTTAGGGCTCACGCGTGTGTTATTATCAAATGCCCAATGTTACGTGCAACAGAATGTCGTCGCCAAATTTAAAATTCGATCTCTCTCATGCTGGCGTTACGGGACACACTTAATTACAATGGTGTTCCTGTCTGATTGACTCGGTTTTAATTGTCTTTACCGGTTCAAATTGTAGGTATGCAAACTCTGTATCCTGAGGATACCCGTTCCTGACATGAATAGTGCCGAAATAAGTTAGGGACGGATTGGGAGACGGTGAATGCAAGACAGAAAAAAGTCGAGTTTAAATTCACATGGTGGTCTTGTTTAGGGCTCACACTTGTGTTATTATCAAATGCCCAATGCTAAATAAAACATGCAATTTGCTGACTGTATTTCTACTACTACTAAAACTGGGGGATGGACAAGCACGGAAGCACAGACAGACGCACAAGCACAGGCAGACGCTGCTCTGCAAAAGCAGTGCTATACTGCCCCCCGCATTCCGAATGGCCACAGGGTGTAATGATCACGGTGCGCTGCCGCGGCACGGCAATGAGCAGATTTAAGTTACACCATCTGTATACGGTGTCATGGTAGATTACGGATGTACTCCGAGCACAACCGTTAGAACTATCGCTTTATTTCCCCCAGTTAAAATGATCCGACGCAAAGGGAAACCGAATTTAGTTCGCTGCTAATCTGCTAATTTATAGCGCAGTAATAGTCAGCAGTCGACCACATTTTCTCATTCGGAAGTAATCTCGTTTCGGTCCAATATCAAAAAAGTACAAACATATTGCCGTCAAATACGGTGAAACATTGGGTGAACCATTATGTTCAGGACGACAGACCTCGAGCTTTATTTATTTTCATAAGTTTACGGATTTAGCAACTGGACGCAATTCACTATTCCCATTGAGGCTACCTTTCTCAAAGCCCATTTACCTTTGAAACGGTGATTTTGACGGTGCTCACTTGTAAAACTACAGCGACAGCACCAAGATGGATAATATATGATGACAGGAGGAGGACACTTGTGTCAGAGATTATAGGAGTAGTCTCTCTGAATTGTGTGTCTTCGAAGCAAACTTTCTATCGGCAGCTGATACCTCGACTGACTCGAGCGGAGCGACAACAAATGAAGACCCCTAAACCAGCGCTCCGATTGGTCAATATTTCCCCCCACACGTTGCTGGCCAATGGAAAGGCCAGCGCGAGAGTTGCAAGCAGAGCCATATCTACGGCTCTGGCTGGTTGCAAGTCTACAGAGAAATATAATATATAAGAGCCCGTGAAAACACTTTGCTATTGTTTTTTCCCGTATTTTGAAGTGACAGCGCCGTAGTTTGATGTCAAAATCCGTATCTGCTACACAAAATGCGTAATGGTCGGCAGGTATGCGGTTGTTGTCGTGGGTTACCTGCCCCCCACCTCCACTCCCCTGACTAGAGGTGCTTAACTCGACTCTTTGAGGCGTCCGGATTGATTGGATCATTCCAAGGAGGGTATCCGGATTAGTCGGATCACACGGATCACTTATTTAAAATAAATAGAAATAAATAATAGCCTAATAATGTATTTTTTAAAACGTTTCTTTCGTTAAGTAGCTATGCGCCTCACCTTTGTTGTTCCATTCATCAATTCACGTTGATAAATCAAAGAGTAAGACAGTTTGATCAACAAAACTCACTTTATGAATGTCACAGTTCCTAAACTCATGCTGCGATCCGACCCACCTGGGTCTCCTCACTAAACATGCAACCACAACTCGAACAGCCTTTGGCAGCAGTGAAACGGCATGTTCCTGATTTTGCAATAAATAATGTGTGTGTGTTTGTATTTAAGAAGACTAAAAGTCAAATATTTGGGAGCAGAAGTCTAGTTGAGCAGGGACAGTCAGGAGGCGAGCAGCAGATGACCACTCGCTTCCGCTGCCGAGTTGCCTTGCGACTCGCACACTCGTGGCAAAAACGAAACTTAAGCGTTGATCCGATCCGTAGGGGATTCGCTGCTACCAACAACTCAGTCAGGATTCGTCTCACCGAGTCGCCGAGGGCGCCGCTGCTGAGTGACTCGGACGAGGGGAGTGACAGCAGTGTCTTTAGAGACGGTACGCTGTAACGCAGTGAGTGATAGTAGAGTCACGTCTGTAGACTATAATTTCCTAAGAGTAGCCTACATACTGAGATGTTAAAGCGTTGGCAGAGCATTGTTAACATTTAGAAATGTAGACCTCAACAGAGTCAGAAGCACACACATAGGGAGTGTGGATCCGCGACTCAATTGGCCACAACAGGCTGGACGGATCAAACGGGCTCGATGAATGACGAGGCGGGAGTTGCTGCTCGCCTCCTGACTGTCCCTGCTCAACTAGACTTCTGCTCACAAATATTTGACTTTTAGTCTTCTTAAATACAAACGCACAAATTATTTATTGCAAAATCAGGAACATGCCGTTTCACTGCTGCCAAAGGCTGTTCGAGTTGTGGTTGCATGTTTAGTGAGGAGACCCAGGTGGGTCGGATCGCAGCATGAGTTTAGGAACTGTGACATTCATAAAGTGAGTTTTGTTGATCAAACTGTCTTACTCTTTGATTTATCAACGTGAATTGACAAATGGAACAACAAAAGCGAGGCACATAGCTAGGCTACTTAAAGGTGGGATAGGAGATGTTTTCTGGCACATATTTTACCATATCATCTGAAAAACTCCTCATGACGCCATAGCACCCATTGAAATAGAGTGTTTGGAAAAAAAACGAAATCTTTTGGTCCAGTGTAGAGGGCGTAGTCAGAAGAAAACGGCAACCAATAGAAGTAATACTCATCATCACTTCTATTGGTTTCTGACACGTCCATCAACCGCCAGCACTCACCCCTCCTCCCTGCGCGTTCACCGACTCGTGAACTTGACCGACCCCGCCCCCATCATTCATGCACACGCGACAAGGCTCATCATCACTCGGCTAGTAGCAAGGTAACGAGAGTTAGCAGCAGGCTGAGCTACTTGGAAACGTTGGTGGCTTTTGCAGAGCTACAGGAAGAACTTTGGCTTTTGGAACACTAGAACCATGTCAGGATAACATACTCCCTTGGATTATCATCGGACTCGCAAGACCAGACTCCAACACGGGCTGAAAATTTGAAATGGGACCTGACACTCTTGGACACAGATGTCGGCTACGGCAGCGGCTTCAAATACGCTTTGGTGACCATATTTCTAATCGAGAGGTGAGATAATATATTTGTCTGTATAATATTTTGTGAATTGGTTTAGGACACAGTGGTGTCTTTTTTTTTAAGCAAGTATCCATTGAGAGGGGTCAGAGGATTAGCTCAAGCTCCAACATATCTAGCTGCTACCTTGCTTAACATAGCTGCTACCTCAATCGCTTTATTTTTTTGTGTTTTTCCCCCCTGTGGCATTTATTCTGTGCACATGAACACGTTTTCAGAATTGCTATGTGTAACTCAGACGGTTACTCTTGTGTGTTTTGCTGCTAGTTGTGCGAACGAGCCAGACAAACCAGCTGGGAGGAGGACGGAAGCACCCCTTCTCCATCCGCGTTCAGTTGCTAAATACGGATCCACCCCGTAGTAAGTAACCTACCATGTTTACGCACACATTACTTTGACCAGCAAAGCCCATGTCTTTCTAGTGGTTTACAAAAATATATCGTTTGCATGTTATGCTTTGGTACGTCTCTGTTGTATGACTCTGGTAATAGTAGCAAGCACAAGCACAACCTGTTCGCCGCTCCAGCATTGCAAAATAGATTGCCTTGGGTTTTCAAATGTTTACATGATTGTGGGTGTAATGTTGTTAACTCGCTGATGTCGTTTTTGAGAAGACGGTAGTTTTGCATTTGATAAATACCACCTAATGACCATGACGGCTACACGGCAGATCTTTATTGTGATGGCTACACTGAATGATCACATGGAGATGCCGGTACATTATTTGTTTTACCCTGGTTATATTGAAATGTTCTGCTTTGTCCATTCCAAGGTGTGGTGTTTTCCATAGCTGTTCCTTGCTCCTGTTTCACAACATATCAAGGCTGCCAAGTAAATGAAGAATGAATCACCGCACACTGGTAGTTTATTTTATTCATGTTTGTGGGTGTAATTTCGTCCAGTTGCAGATACTACTATCCTTTTTGGAATGATCTGCCTTTGAAAAACAATGGTTCTATCTGACAAAAGCGAACAGATCCTGTAGTTGTAATTGATACACTAAATCAGTGTTTCTCAACCTTTTTTTAGGCGAGGCACCCTTTCAATTCATGGAAAATTTCAAGGCACCCCAAACCAAGTAGCCATATAGCATCACATCCGATACCACACAAGCTTAGAATGTAACACATTTGGAGACACACAACCTAGTAGCACGACCTACGTTCAAAGTTGCAGCTGGGGTGACCAATATTTACTTTATTGTGCGTAAATGGCAGATCAAAGATTCCACTGACTAACATTAACTTATCAATTTTGACAAATATGTTTTATGTTATATAATTTATTTATCAGCCACGTTTCCGCGGCACCCCAAGGTGCCCCGGCACCCCAGGGTGCCCCGGCACCCCTGTTGAGAAACACTGCACTAAATTATGATATTCCTATGTGTGCGCGCGCGCGCACGCGCCAAGTTTTCAATTCAACACACTGGGACACTTTTCAGTCTTTGAGGTTGCTGGAATCAACACAGACTACCTCCATGCACCTTATCAGAACACTTTGCATGTTTTTGTATACTTGTCCCCTTTGTGTATTGCTGCTAATCTTTCTCTTTCTAGGTTCTGTTGGTTGCATGCAGATTGTGCCAGATGATTTATCTGTCTATGGTCTAAGCATGGGCTCTATGCTAATATGCAATTTGTGCTCTTTTTTCCCTCAAGAAATTAAGTAGGGAGAACAGGTAGGGGTGATCTTATGAGCTTTTCTGCTGTCCTCACCACTCTCTGTACTGCCTTCTAGTCTTCAGCTTGACGGCTGCCATGCCAGACAGAGAGGCTGCTGGTCAGGATGCTCTCAATGACACCCCTGTAGAAGGTGGTGAGTGCCGTTGTGGGGAGGTCGGCTCTTCTCTCATCCTTCGCAGGAAGTGGAGTAGTGTCTGATGCTGTGTTCCATTATTCACCCTCTGTACTGTGTACCTTGTTTGAGTGCAGTGAAGTACCCTTTCCACCCTCCGCAATTCACGAGGCGAGTACATTCCGATTCCCGTTCTGTCTGATACACTTAACGGAAATGACGGTTGGTCGCGTGACATCCGAGTTTACCAACCGCCAATATGCAATTCAACACGGAAGGCACTGTTCCTTATGCAATACTTTTTAAAGTTACCCCTGCCTCTAATACACATGGCGATTGTCTTTGGAATCAAAACTATGCTGTTATCACGGAGATTCAACCGTTTGACAGATCTGGCACTCAACTACGTCACAAACATGGCGGCCGTTGAGTGCGAAAAGTGTACAGTAACACCACACTTCGAAAAATGGCCGTTTTGGGGGCGTTATCCGGGTAATTTACAGTACACTTTACCGTCGCGATTAGAAATGGAACACCCTGCGTACCCAAACACAATGCGGAAAGGGCGGTAAGTACGGGTAATGGAACACAGCATGTGCCTTTTTGAGATGGTGGAGCCATGTGGTGCAGTTGGCAGAGGAGGAGCGGCACAGTGGTTGGTGCTGGGTTGATCAGGTTCAGATCCGAAGTTGCTGGTGTCATCAGCCCTCCCTCTGAAAACTGGCTCTGTGCCTGTCAAAAAAAGGCATGTTAATGTTATGAATGACAATTAAGACAAAAACAACCACCCCCTATCTACCTACAGAAGGACATGACATGAGCACGTGCATATGCTTGTGCACATGCCCCCCCACACACTGCTACTGTCTTAAAGTTTGGTGCACGTGCATGCATGCACGCCTATTCTCCCCCCTTTGCCTCAAGTCAAGTGTGCATTTTAGAGGTTGTCCTCACCTGCACATGTGTGAAGAGCAGGAAGATTGGAGGTTGAGGATGAAGAGGCAGGGCAGGAGGTTCTCCTTGTGAGCGGCCCTGGTCCTGATGCTGATTGCCCATCACCATGCTGTGGCTCATCAAACCCATTACCGGCATATCAATGCTGAACAGGAACGACTGCTTCCATCTGCACGCATGCACACAAACACACACACACACACACACACACACACGAGAGGGATACATAGAATACACTACATAAAAATCACACCCATCATTTTAATGCAGAACACCAGGCTGAAGAGATACACAGCTTCTGGCCTGTGCAGGGATCACTACAGTGCCAGTGTTTTGTATTATCCTCTATCCACATTTTTTTTCAATAAATAAACACAGCACAGAAAGGAATTACTGTATGAAATACTTATTGGTCTAGTGCAGAACAAAACAGATTCAGTGTTTTACTCACCACTGTGTGCAAGTTTCTGTGTTCAGCTCAGGTGGAAGCCTCCATCACAACATGTTGGTACTGACATTAACCATCCTTCAGAAAACTGCCTCTGCCTGTCAGAAATAGCAAAATAATGTTAACACAACAAGGTAGTATCTTAAAAATATCCTTAACCAAAGACAGACAGACACACACACACTGCCACGGTCTTGGTTCTAGAGCAGGGACGGACTGGACAGTCTGGCATTTGGGCACATGCCAGAAGGGCCGCGGCCTTTAAGATAACCTTCGCGGCCCTTCCAATGCTCGTTGCGGCCCCATAATCATACATCTGAGATCTATGAAGCAAATATCACGCTGCCTGCGTTCAAAGTTCTACTCAAACAGCGATTTCTAGTCATCGTTTCGCTATTTATACCACTGACACTGCCATACATTACACACGGACGGTGGCATATTGATGGGTGGGTCTCATTATGTTTCATGTTGTATTTTTCCTGAATATATATTCCAATGATGTAAAAGTGTTCAAAATAATACAAAAAAAACTATAGCCTACCTATTTATATTTTGCTTTTGTTTGAGACAACTGTAGTAAAGCATTGCTTTGTGGGATTTTTTTTAATTTACGTTCGGTTCCCGCCATAAGAAAAAGAACGTAGGCCTAAAGATTCATCAACATTCTGAAGCTTGTTGTAGAGAAAAACATACGGTAGATGTCGCGACACGAATGGACAATTATAGCTATTAAGAAAAATGAATGAAGGCCCAGGAAGAGGAGGAATTAAACGAAAGAAGGGGGAGCGGCAATGGAAATTGATAGCACATTTGACTTGACTTGTGGAGGTGTTTGGTGGTCACTACGCGGTGAGATGCTGCCATCTTGTGGTCTTTTCAGGTATTTTCTTAATCAGTTCAGTCCTCCGTTTCCCTAGTGACTGACGATAAACTTCCTGTGGGCATTGCGGTGTGTGGCGGACAAGAAGTGTCCCATAAATTCAAGGTTGTTGTCACTGAAAACACGGTGTTCTGTTCGAATCTATGTCTTAGTGTCTATTATGCCAGCTTCTTGGCTTGCTTGGAAGAAGACCATGAAGAAGTGTGTTGTTTTGTCTCTGCAATTGCCAAGAAATCACAAGGCCATTCACACATGGTCTCTCGCCCACACAAATATGGATATTAGAAGATGTGTAGCACCGCCCGACGCTACGAATAAGACCAGGTAGGGCTGAAGGATTTCCATTAATAAACATTGTTTGTGTCCGCCGTGACACTTTTTTTTATTTCACGTAAGGTCGCGTTTCCACTGTCATAAGCCAGTCCGTGGCTAGTCTCGCTACTAGCCAAGGTGATGTGATCTGTAAACCTTTTTAGCTTGTGGTAATATGGGGGCTGTTATAGTTTTTCTTATTCGTACTGTAAGCTTATTCTTAACTTCATGACTTGGTAATGGGCTCTCGAATTGGTGGCTTGTCTTGCTGAAATACATTTTAGTAGCCATATCGATGTAGCCTACGGTATGTTGTTTTGCGTTCAGCTCTGGACTGGTTAGCATAGAAGTTGGACTGACTCCCACTCATAGTCTTGTCATCATATAGCTGGGCCACTGTCCAGCGTTAAGAAGGGGCTTTTGCGTAAAGAAGCGGTGCGAGAGCAAAGCGGACATCAAAAGTGGTTGGTTCATTGATTTTATAGTGTGTGTGTGTAGGCACGTTGATGCTTGCCTGGTGCCTGTTGTTTAAAGGTCGGTTTCTGAAAGTTCAGTGTTTACTAGGCCTACTATTTTATTAATAGTCACAATTTCTCTCTGTGTGGGGCGGGCCAACGAGTGCAGAGTGCGCTTGTTATAACGCACCGTTTTCGACGTGTAGGATGCACCATGCACCTAGTTCTAGGATCAGGATGCACCTTGTGTTTACCCATGTGTTTTCATGTGGTGCGCGGTCACCAGGTTGTTGCAACTTCCGCGAAGTGGTGTGTGTGTGTGTCTCTCTCTCTCTCTCTCTGTCCGTGTGCGCGTGTGCGGGGGGGGGGGGGGGGGGGGGGGGGGGTCGCTACTGGGGGGTCTTGGGGCCGCGTTGTGGGTCAAAATGCCAGGGCCGTTTCTCTATCCCAGTCCGCCACTGGTTCTAGGACACACACACGCCCTTTAAGGGTCACATCACATGTAATGGCCGGGTTCTCACTCACTCACTCCTTTCTCCTACTTTTGCCTCAGACAATGCAGTGAGTTTTTAAAAATTGGCCTTACCTGCAGATGTGTGAAGGACAGGAAGGGAGGTTGAGGATGGAGCTGCCAGTCAGGAGGTCCAGAGCTGTCCTGGTCCATCACCATCATGTGGATCATCAACCCCAACCCCAACTTCTTATATCTGCGTGAACACATTCACGAACACTCACACACACACACACACACACACACACACACACACACACACACACACACACACACACACACACAATAGGCGAGATACAGGTTATATGGCACATTAGGAGGCATGGGTATTGTTGCACTCTAGATGTTTAGAAATAAGTAGGTGCGTGGACCCAAAAAGTAGAGTTCAATGTGGGAGTACACTAAATAAGACACTGAGGTCAAGTCACTGCTCTCTGATGGCAGCAACCTGAAACATCTGCTCTACTCTGCTCTGAGAAAAATAAAATCTGCTTGTGCTTGACCTTAGTGTCTTATTTAGTGTGTGAACCTGCTCCCACATTGAACTATATGGCACATTTAAAATCAGACCCAATGACAAGTCAAGTCAATGCAACGGACATGAACCGACCATTACATTAAAATAACAGACTAAACAGTCTTTGGATGATTGAAGAGGCAGGAGAGATGACGAGGGGCCTCGATCCAGTAGCATTTATTTACTTCCCAATCTGCTCGTTAGCACCTGTTAACTTCATAACGATCGCGGACATTAATGGCGCTAATGTACATACTTTGAGCGAAAATTACAACGAAAATATCAACACAAACGTAACAGAATGTCTTCCCATCAAAGATCAATAAAATGATAGAGAAATTAAAGTACAGAAACATCATTAAATAGTTTGTGACACGGAGGAAAAAAACACAGCTTACCACTTGCCAATCTTCCCGAAGTGAGGAAGAGTTCCGGGTGCCACACCAATTAACGCCCCATCAGAAACAATAGGTAACGATAAACCCATCCCAAGTGGTATCTACATTAGCCCATATATTTTGAGAAGTTCACTAAGAGAAAATATAAAGGTTTATTTTTAGCACTACTACATCAAGTCGGTTTTATTTACAATTTCTTTACATGCACTGGTCAAGAATTGAAATTACGTTTAACACCAGGTTGAACAAATATGACACCTCCGACTTTCTGTTCGCACTCCGACTAAGTCAACTCGTAAAGTAACCGTTATGTATATTCATGCATTTTATTCGAAATCTTACCGACAGTTGAGTGATCGCTGCAGCGAAATCCATCCAGCGAAATCCATCCAGTCGTTTTTAATAAGTCCCGCGCGGCGCTTGTGTTGTCATTCGGCAGCATGTCACTGATTTCAGAAACTTGAACAGCCAAAGGGGCGTTACTGTGAGGGCGATGTAGTAAGGAGGAATGGGCGTAGCGGTATTAGCTGGACAAGACGCAGCTGGACCATATTGAAATGGACAGCTGTCTGTTGAGTAAGTAGAATGATAATGAACGTGTGATGCACATTCGTTTACGAAACATTCGAATTGTTTTACCTCTCCGTCTCAATTTTGTCCCCATGTCTAAAATGTTCCAAATACACCCACTACTGCTTGCGACAAAAAGGACAACTTATAATTTGGCTTGTTTGAATGTGTAGCCTACTAGCAGTAGACTTGCACAGATTCAAGTACAGGGTACTCACATACAATTAGCTCGTGGACATGAGAAAGCTAGCTTACCGTAGTTTCCTCTGAGCGTTGTTCGGCGGCCAGTCACAGCGCCGGTCTTGAGAATTCGATGCTGAGATTTTTGGCCAGGTTTCATTTCCTTTAGTGGACAAAAATCATCGGCAGAGAAATGGGCACTACAAACTCGATGATCAGCGCGTCGCAATCGCTGGGACTGATATTGGATCCATTCTCATTGCGATAAGACACAGCCTCGGTTCACTTCTCGGTTTTTCAGAGGAAGCCGGTGAAAATGTCCATCTAGTCATCTTGTTTTCGCATCCTGGGAATGTACACATTCGAACCATTTTTGCAAAATCCAAATCTTACTCCCAAAAAGCAAATGTTTACAAGCGTTTAGCAGTCCTAGCTGATTGAGCGAGCTGTCAGAATAAACAGTGTCGCCAGCCGATGACGTCACGGCGCCGCCTTCCCTTTCAGTTTTCAGAAACAAATGAGTACAAGTAGGCAGGGGTGTGACAGACGCGGTAAATGTTTGATTCGACTATGGCACAACTGTACAACATTTAAAAAGTGGGGACAACTCATTTATGGGCTTGGTTATATTGCGGAAATTTGCCCCTACGGCTACCGTTGAGTGGATACCGTCTGACACAATATCTTCCAAACGGCATCAAATGGGAAAAAAGTGGTATGGGTGTGTAGAGTGATGTGTTTTACTCCAGAAATAAGGCCCCATATGCAAAAAAAAACGTTTTTTCCCTTTAAGGGCAGCGTTTGACACAGTTGATCATCCTATACTATTACATAGACTCGAACACTGGGTTGGCTTTACTGGCATAGTGATCAACTGGTTAAAATCATACCTACAACAAAGAAGTTTCTTTGTCGCCATTGGTAGCCACATCTCATCTCAGATGTCCCTGAACTGTGGGGTCCCCCAGGGTTCCATTTTGGGACCACTATTGTTCAATCTATATATGCTCCCACTGGGACATATTATCATGAATAACTCAATACATTACCATTGCTATGCGGATGATACCCAACTCTATTTATCCATGTCCCCCAATGACTACACCCCCCTTGAATCACTCTATCATTGCGTTGACCAAATTAGCAATTGGATGTCCCACAATTTCCTCCAGCTAAACACGGACAAAACTTAAGTTATTATATTTGGGAAAAAGGAGGAGAGACAAAAGATTGCTACTGTCCTGGAAACTGAGGGACTGAAAACAAAGGATACGGTTAAAAACCTTGGTGTCCTTATTGACAGTGACCTAAGCTTCGTCAGTCACATTAAAGCCATTACTAAAGCTGGGCTTACACTGTGCGACTTTTGCCCCGGTTTTGCCCCGATTTGGCACTCGCACGACTTTTTGAGAGTCGGGCCGATTTCTTGCTCAATCGCAGGTCAATCGTGAGTCTCGCATCGTGCAGTGTACATGGGGTAACGACAAGCGATTTTGCCTCACGATTGTGCAATCGCAGGGTCGCAAGAAAATCAAAACGGTTTGAAATTCTGGTCGTGGCTCGTGCGCAAATCGCACAGTTAAAGCAGTGCTACGACCCGATTTGACACTTCACATGCACATAGGGCCGTGCGATTCGCTGTTGAGCGCGACCTCATCTCCACCTCAGGTGCGCATGTTCCCTCCTCTGCAGACCGGGGAAACATGCCTGTCGCGTCGTAGGCTACGGTGGAAACATTTCGCTCGCATCCGACTGTCGGCTCGTGTAGTGTGAGGACGTGAGTCGTGAGCTGTGAACTTTTAAACAGTGAAATCCCATCGTGCAGTGTGAGCAGAAGCTTAAGACCCACGAGTGAAAATATCGCACAGTGTATGCCCGGCTTAAGTCTGCATTTTACCACGTAAAGAATGTTTCTAAATTTAGAAGCCTAATGTTAAAGCATGATTTGGAGAAGCTAATACATGCCTTCATTTTTAGTAAGCTTGACTACTGCAACAGTCTTTTTACAGGCCTCCCCAAAAAGACCATCAAACAGCTTCAATTAATCCAGAATGCAGCAGCAAGGGTACTTACTAAAACAAGGAAGTTTGACCACATTGCTCCAATCTTGAGATCACTGCATTAGCTCCCAGTAAGTTACAGAATTTATTTTAAGGCACTGCTTCTTGTGTCCAAATCATTAAATCGAATGGGACCCACCTCTCTGCTGGATATGTTTCAGCTCTATGCACCAAATAGGTCACTACTGTCAAAGGAGAAGAATTTCCTGGTAATGCCTAGAGTCAAAACAAAGTGTGGGGAGACAGCTTTTAGCTTCTATGCTGCAAAGCTTTGGAACCATCTTCCTGATGACATAAAAAATGCACCATCTGTTGCAAGTTTTAAATCTAGACTCAAGACGAAGCTTTTTGCAGATGCCTACCCGTAACCTAAATTTTATGTATTTAATTTTAATTTTTATTCTACCATATGATTTATCGTAGCGCTTTTTTTCAACTTAGCTTAAATTATATGGTTTTTTTATTTCCATTTTCTTTTTATCATATGTTTTATCTTAATGTTTGAAATCTTCTTTGGCTTTTAAATACTTTTAAAGGCTCTTTGTATTTGTAAAGCACATTGAGTTGCACATGTGTATGAAAAGCGCTATATAAATAAAGTTGACTTGACTTGACTTTCGGTACGTCTTATGTCATACGAGCCTAACCCTAATCCTAATCCTAACCCTAAGTCTTATAATAACGAATGTACAGTAATAATAAAAAGTTGGCCTAAACGGCAGCTCAAGTGGCCTAAACGGCAGCTCCAGTGGCCTAACCGGCACATCTGGTGACCTAAAAGACGGCAGGGTGGCCTAGACGACTCTTGCCTAAATGAAAAAGGCCTAAACCACCAGTCACCGGCTGAGGTCTTGGTCTCTCATGCCATCACGGTTGGTATTCCTTGAGTAGCAATTGATGTCTTCCATCGGTCGTGAGAGCTGACCTCTGCGATTCTCTCTCAGCAGCTTCTTTGCAAATCCAAATGTGCTTGTGGGCCCTCTCCTTGCCTCTCTCCCTGTGCCACTCCGCCTGGCGGAGGGTGAGTAGCCTCTCCCTCACCACACCCCTTAGTTCTGCCAAGGCCTTCTCCTCGTCACTCGCCTTTCTGTACTGGCTCCTTAGTGCTCTCAGCTCAGGTCTGAGTTGAGAGATCTTTTTCTCACACCGGTTTGGAATTGGTGCAGTAGTTGTCTTGGTGGCACGATGTTCCTTGATGACAATTGCCAAACCTGTCTGATGCGATGCTGATTATGAACGTGCTTATCGTCTTGAGCCTCCGGTCCACATTAGCCTTCGCTGGTACTTCCAGGGCTGAATCAACATCCTCATCAAACTGCTGCCACTCCGACTCCTTGTTGGCTGTGGGCCACTAAATCCGTAAAGCACTGTATTGTTGGGGCACTTTTGATATCATCAGGAAGCTGGTTCCAGAGCCACACAGCATGAAAACTAAAAGCAGCTTCCCCACGCGTAGTGTTGACTTAAAACAAGTAGCAGTGCCTTAAAATTGATTCCTTAGCTTCCCGGGAGCCAGTGCATGGCACCCACAGCCATGCTGCCGCTCTCTCGCACACACTGGAACTGTCATGGAGGGATTGGCAGCCTCTGGGGCGGTGAGGGGGTGGCGTAGAGCCATGAAGGGGCAAGGTGGGACTAGACCCATATTGTTCACTTAAGTGTCCTCATCATGGCGGGAGCTGGAAGTAATGGAGATGGCCTCTGGCACTTAAGCACCTTGATGCAAGTCACCTTGTATGCCGGATATTCAGGAGAATTGAGGAACTTTAGCCCAGTCCAGAAACAGCAATGTTGAATCCACAGCCAGAATGGTAGGTAGGGGGGTCGTCATCCCTCTGCTGGTGTATTGCTGAAGCTTGCATCTTCGTTGAATGCTAGTCAAGTACTATCAGTTCCAACATGATCTCCAAAAATTCCGTGCTCCTGGACATGGATGTTAAGGACACAAAATCCGTGTCCAGGAGCACGGATTTTGCCAAAATTCCGTGCTCCTGGACACGGAATTGTTTTCCGTGCTCCTGGACACGGAATTGTTTGAAGTGCTTTCTATAGGCTATTTCCACAGTCTTGTGTTTTCTCAGGATTTTTCTCATTTCAAATATTTTGTCTAAAAAAAATAATGTCTTACTGACAGGTTAGGGTTAGGGATTGTTTTGGTCTGAGCACAGCTAGTTTTCTTTCATTCATTATATGAGTTTGATAGCCTAGCAACCAACTGGAAAAGGTATTTCTCAAAAATATGTCTTTTTTTGACAGGTTAAGGTTAGGGAATGTTTTGGTCAGGGCACAACTTAAATTGCTATCGCATTATGTTGTTCAGGATTAGGATTTGGTATGTATTTTCTAATGATAGAGTTAACACAGTGCTGTGGTAATAGCCTATAGAAAGCACTTCCGTGTGCCCATCACGGAAAACAATTCCGTGTCCAGGAGCACAGAAAACAATTCCGTGTCCAGGAGCACAGAATTTTGGCAAAATCCGTGCTCCTGGACACGGATTTCGTGTCCTTAACATCCGTGTCCAGGAGCACTGAATTTTTGGAGACCAGGCTGCCAGTTCGGTTAGCCGAGCTAGATGAAGGCTAAGTAGCGCTTCTATCTGGCTAACACAGCTAGTGGTCTCGTTGTCTAGTCAGTGAGTAAGCAAAAAAAGTGTGGTAGTACGGTGGTGGCAAACTAAAACAGTAAACAGGTATCAATACCGCATGAAGAATCAGAATATCAACTATTTCGTCGAGATAGAGCTTGCGAATCCTGGACGCCTGGCGAATGCTTTTTACGGCTGTTCTGCTAGACAGTTAAGTCGCAGCATGTGGCAAACGTCTGGGGCAAGGAGAGGTCAGTATGAGCATGAGCATGAGCTGGCGTACAGAACAGTTTTGACTGTTGGCGGGCTCCCACATCACAGCTAATTGGCCTAATGCCGTGACTGAATACAGCTGCGGCAAATGGTCTGCACTGAGAGCGCACTTCCCATAGGAGATGTTGAGTGAGTTGAATGATAGAAAACTTAATAGTAATTGAATGTTGGATTTTCAAAAGAGTGAACAATATGCTGCCTTGTGCAAGTGCTTGTCAGGTGTGTGGGGGGGGGGTGGTGTTGACAGCACTGGGCCTGCAGCTCATTTCCCCATAAGGAATGCAACCTGCAGTCATTCCTCTCAACCCCTTACAGGAACATTCCGTTATTGTTTTGCAGAAATGTGTTAATTACTGTGTGGTTCATACCAGAGACTAAGCTCCTCATAGCTTTTAGCTGGCAGTGAGCCTTGTTTTGCAAAAACTTCCATGCTGCCTTTGTGCAGGTGCGTGTCAGGTGGGGGCTGGTGTTGACAGCACTGGGCCTGCAGCTCATTTCCCCATGAGGAACGTAATTTTAATCCGATCCAGTCATAAAGCATCCTCATTCCTCTTCACCTCATGTCGGCAGCAATGGGACTGCAGACAACAAATGCTTCCTCATACCCTCGTAAACTCTCAGAGGAACATTCTGTTATTGTTCTGTGGAAATGTTTTCATTGCCGTGTGGTTCACACACCCTTTTGGTAAGACCATTCCATTCAGGGCTTAAAGGGAATGCAATTATTCCAGTCATATTTCATTGGAAGTCGATGCGTTGACATCAGGGGCTGGCAGTGAGCCTTGTTTTGCAAAAAAATCCTTCTTCCTGCTCTAATTGGAATGTTTAAAAGAGTGAACATGCTTCCTTGTGCAGGTGCTTGTCAGGTGGGGGGTGGTGTTGACAGAACTGGGCCTACAGCTCATGTCTCCATGAGAAATGCAATTTGAATCCGATCCAGACATAATGCTTCCTCATTCCTCTTCACCTAATGTCGGCAGCAATGGGACTGCAGACAAGAAATGCTTCCTCATACCCTCGTCTAGGCCTGGGAGATTCACACACACCCCAAAAAAACACAAAAAACACAAAAACAAAACCATAGAAATAGAAAACACTATTGTGGAGCTCTCATGGCCCCTATGTGGTTGTGGAAGAGAGAGAGAGAGAGAGAGAGAGAGAGTTAGAAGGGGAGAAGTCAAGTCAAGTCAAGTCAAGTCAAGTTGGTTTTATTGTCAATTTCTTTACATGCACTGGTCATACAAAGAATTTGAAATTGCGTTTCTTGCTTTCCCATGCAGACATAGACTAATCTAGGTAAGGACATAGACAGTATAGACACAGACAATAGACAATACATGGACATCAGACAGTATGGACATAGACAGTGCTCATACAGACATTTAAAGTGCAAGACTTGTAGAGAACATACATTAAGAGGAGGTATTTTGTTGTGCTTTTTTTTTTCTAAAAGTCCTTTGTAGCGTTCTGACATAGTAATAGTAGCATTTGAAGAAAAGATATATATATATATTAAAAAGGGTCTATCAAGTACACCAGCAGCAGTGTGTGTGTGTGTGTGTGTGTGTGTGTGTGTGTGTGTGTGTGTGTGTGTGTGTGTGTGTGTGTGTGTGTGTGTGTGTGTGTGTGTGTGTGTGTGTGTGTGTGTGTGTGTCGGTTTCTGGGGTTACGGGGACAAATTTCCTGAAAAGTCCAAGAGCAAGGAGGACTAGGTGAGCTATGAGGACAGCTGTCCTTTTTATGAGGACAGCGGGTGCTGTCCTCATAAAAATGAGCATTATAAAGTGATTTTTCAGCATGTTATAGCTACCAAAACGTGTTTTTCTCCAAAGACCTGTTAAATATAAAGTCCAAAATACAATGTTGTTTTAAAAAAATGTTTCTCAAATCACGTTTTAATACTAAAAAAAGGCTTTTTATCAAAAGTCTTGCTATACCAAAAAACCTGACATATTGTGTATGCCTGTGTGTCCGCCACTGCCCCCTTTCGATGGTAGGTGGTCCTGCACAGGAGCATACACAGGCGCGGGAAATTATACACAAGCGCGGGAAATTATACACAGGCGCGGGAATTTATACACAGGCGCGGGAATTTAATGCATATCGCAACGTCATTGGCTGAATAGGAGGAAGTACCTAAGCTTACACTTGCAGCGACACGCCCCGACCTTGGATCCGTGGAGAAGACATGGCGGAGATCGGGTAAGTTGCGTAGAGCTATAGCTGTTCTATTCCATCAAATTGCATGCATTTATTTTACTTAGCCTACGGTCTCTGCTGTTGGATACAGTGATGCGGTTTAAATGCATATTTAACGTTGCAACTTATAGACCTACATTTACTGGAGTTTAACAACAGTTATCATGGTATGTCCAAATGCACAGAGAAGTTGCCTCAAACTTTTTCTTTTGGCTGCATGTTAGTGATGAAGTTATCAAATGTCATATTTATACTGCGATGTCCGATATGCAAACTTAATGAAAAGTCCAGGATGTCATGCGTTGATCATTATCTAAATCCTGCCATCCATTGTATAGGCGTTGTTACCCAAACTGCCTCGTTCAAAGGACATGGCATATTTAGCCTACATATTCCTGGCAACATTAAGGCAACGAATATGGAACAACTCGGTATGACATGTAAACGTGGGGTCTACAGGTATTATCATTAATCCATCTACTATACTGCAAAGACAACGTTGAAATTGTGTCGATTGTATTGTGTATTGTGGTGGCAATGTGTAACGTGGTTAGGTATCAGTCATAGCAAAACCTATGTTGGATGGAAGGGGGGTGACGATGAATACTCAACATTTCCTCGAATATATTTCAGATACTAGCGTTTTTTGAATGCATTGTCCGACAGTCGAAATGCGTCGCTTGTTTAGATGTGGTCCTCTGTGTCTAGATGTTGGACATGGCATGTTATGTTACGTCTTTTGCTAATCAACATGCCTTTCAAGTGTGGCGTCTGCTAGCACTATAAACACCATGCTAGCTAATGGCTGGATGCGCACAGTGGGTGAGTAGAAGCGAAAACGTATGGACTATGTCTGAAGAGAAATACTGTTTTTGCAAGGGATGTTTAAGTAGTCATGGCGCTATTAAATGAGGAGAAACAAGGTGATGGTGCTTTTCTCGTGTAAGGGAACGCGGATGGGCACGGAACGATTATTAGTTGTGAATCTTCCCCCCACCGGTTATATTTAATCAACGGACTGGATTTCTGTTATTGTTACCAACGGCGATAGTTCGTAATGCCCATCACTTCAATAAAATTACGTTTTGGCCACTCGCTGCGTTTCAAACATCTGGAGTAACTAGTGAGACTAATATAAGGGAGTAACTTGTGGCAGCTAGCCAGACAGCTATCGAGACACACCACCACCAAGTAGCTAACAGGCTTGCGCTAACTACCATCCATGGTGTGAAGTAACAACTTAATGAAGCCGGACGCTACGTGACTCAGGCATTAAAGGCAAGTCATACGTTTAACCAATTAGTTACTTTATTGTGTGTCGCTTAGCCCATTGGCAATTTAAACACGCCTGGTGTGTTGTCAAAGAGCTGGCTGCTGGCCGAGCTGTAGGGAGTTTGTCCATACATCGGACCCTCCAAGCATCTCCAAAATCGCCGAATGCAAAAGGCATTCTTTATGAAACCACATAAACTGCACACAACGTTCTTTTTGTCTGCGTGGTGCTGCCAACTGCAACGTGAAACGCAACTGCAAAGGAATCCGTACTTGCATTATTCCTTTTTGTATCCCCAAAAATGGTCATTTGTTTAAAAGTCACTAGAACTTTTTGGCATGAACATTAATTTGTCTACTATAAATGACAATTAAAATCTCTTCAGTTAGGCCTATAGGCCTATCACATAATTTGTGTGATCATATGATGCAGAGTGTGCCTTTGCTACAATCCTAGATAGTAGGCCTAACACCTATATTGGAGTAGCTCAACAGCATAACAATGCAGCTCAATTTCATAGGCCTATTCCACTTTCTGCATTAGGTTTTTAAAAATAGATTCACCATCATGTACTGTAGGCCCATCTCAGCCATTCCCCACAAAGATGAATGGCATTAGGCTATAACATTGGAAACTAAATATAAAAAACACAGCATTTGTGGTTTTCAACTGAATTGATAATGAAGTGCTATTAGGCTACATTTTAGGCTTATATTTTTATAAGACACCTCACAATTTACCCCACCACCATCAACCATTAGGCCTACTTAGCTAGGCTAGGGCCTACTTGTAGTGGCATGGTGCTCATAGATTAGCAATAGGCACTGCAGCCATTAAGAGAGGAACTGGAGTTTTACCTACCTATAAGAGGAACTGGAGTTTTACCTACCTATAAGCTAACCCATACAGCGTTATCAATAACTGCAAAGGAAATAGACAGAAGAAGAAGCTGATGAAGAAGAAGCTTATAATTTCTTTACTCAGGAATGAGTCCTTCTAGCTCTGAGAAATTGCTTTTGCAAATAACTTGGACATGTCAGATCATGAAATAATTTTTAGGCTAAGTCTTGTGACAAGGTGTAACAAAACTTGTACCTCCCTAAATGATGGATTTGGTGGTGTTACTAGGCTTACTCCTGTGTTAGGTTACTTTCATACCTGGCTTCACACGCGGGATTTTTTTCCCCAACTCCACCGCGAACGTGCATTTGCGTTTCTATCGGCATTGCCGTCCGTAGAACCGGCGGGCAGATGCGCTTTCGCTTGTAAACATGGGGCGCACTGGCTTGTCCCCTACTTCTTTCGGACAAACGTTGCGGAGTGGCTAGATTTGATGAGAAGGGCGTGACTAATTTGCGAACGGTAGAGAGAAACCTGGAGTGGATGAAAATGATTCCTACTAAAGTGTTAAGTATGTTCAACAATATTTTTTAAATGACACCAAATTTATTTTGGATTATTCCAACGGCAGATCACAAGGCGCAGGGAACTTTGACGTGCGTAATTGCCATTAAGAGCTGCGTAAACGCTATTTAGAGGTGGGTAAACGCTATTTAGAGGTGGGTAAACGCTATTTCCTAAATTCCAGAGGTGCGTAAACGGCGTTTACGTGCGTTTACCCTTCACTACAGCCCTGTTTACAATGGAAACCACTAGTTCTAGCTAGCTCTGCCCACCATGTTTTCAATGACTGAAGCTAGGTGCTAGCTAGAGTTTGCCTTTGTAAATCAGCAACGATGTCAGCCTGAGGAAGATTTACAACGTGCATTTAACATGGTACTGCATTTCAGAAGCAAATTTAGCGATGGTGAATTGATAACATAAAAAAATAAATGTGGTGAAACCGGTCTTACAGTTGACTTCTCTGTTGTGTTCACAGGACTTCCTCTGGATGCTGGCAGATTGACAACCTCACATCAGTGAACATGAATCTCATAACTGATTGGAAAAATGAATAAAGTTTTGCACACAATGTGTCTGTGTACTTGAATCACTTCATAGTAGGCTAGTCTATATTGTATTAAAAATGATAATAACTAAGTAATTGAGTGGAAATAAGAAATAAGACATTTTAAGACCATGAAAATATGTCATTTCCATAAAATTGAGTGGAATAGGTGATAATGCATTTTACGGCCCTGATTCTATCTTATTTCCATATAACTACTCAATTGTTTACAAGGTAATTAAGTAGAAATAATACAAGGATGCTTGGGTGGTCGTTTCTATGCAATAACATAGGAAGAGGAAATATTGCACATTACGGCCCTGATGTAGCCTAATTAGTATGAAACTACTTCGGCTGATACCGTTTAGTTACTGGCATACCTACCACCTAACTACTATGATGACACAGTAGCTGTTTCCATTAGCCTACTATTAACTAGAAACTACAGCATAATTGCACTGGAAACTGTGGTTATTTTTGCTGTTATTAATGAGAAATTATAGTGTAATTGCACTGAAAACCATATGGTTATTTTGCTGTTATTACTAATAACAAGCAGTTATTACCATAAAATTAGACTGAAATTACTGAGAAATTACTATGAAATTAACACCTTATTAGCGATCCGTAAAGTAAAGTGTTACCGATACTGTCCCATTTTTTAAAATAAGCTCATATTAAACCTCCCCTTGAGTTAAATAGTTGAGTTTTACCTTTCACCTGTATTTTCAACAATTCTCTGATTATGTCAGAGCAAATTTTACCTCCATGCTAGCAGTTAACATTGAGTCCTATGAGACCAGCTGGTGGCTAACTGGTCTCATAGGACTTAATGTTAACTGCTAGCTTGTAGTTAAAATTTGCACGGCCTTACCCAGAGAACGGTTGAAAGTATAGGAGAGAACGGTGAAACCCTATTATTTAGCTCTGGGATGAGGTGTAAAATAAGCTTATTTCCAAAAATGGGACAGTATCACTTTAAGCGTCCTCATCATGGCGGGAGCTGGAAGTAATGGAGATGGCCTCTGGCACTTAAAGGTAGGGTTGGAGATCTTTGAAAAACGGTTCCTGTGAGCTATATTTTTGAAAATAGACAGCCCGCCTCTCCCTTCAGCCCTCCCCTCAAAGCCACGCCTTCAAAACACATGAACGCGCATGCAGTCTGTCAAGGATTATCCCGGGAACCCATGAGAGCTCACGAGGCGGGGCTAGGAGCCACGACAAATCGATTAGCCAAGCTAACTTCCAGCCATGGCACTGTTAGACAGGTCATCAGCTGGGAAAGGAAAATTAGGCCTTTCGTCCTACCGCACTTTTTTCTGTGGATTACTGACCAGAAGGCCTATTGGAAGAAATAAAAACATGGGGCCACGTCAATTTTTGCTCAGAATTCAATATGACCGCCATTTTCCAAAATGACTTGTTTTCATGCATTATTACATTGTACTATAAGGTGATATTCATGAACGATTAATTACTTTCAGCACTATTCTGTCCTATTTCCTTACATACATGCAGGGTTCCCGCGGGTTATTAAAAATATTAAAAAGGCATTGAATTTAGTTATCCAGCATTAAGAGCTTTAATAGCATAGAATTAGCTGTTAAAAGTCGGGAATTTTTTTCACTGCGGCATTAAATTTTCAAAAAACATTTCAGTGTGCAACCTAAAGGACGAAGTTTTTTTTTTCATAATGAAGATGACGCACTGAACGTCAATACCCATGATTCCAAGTTATTTTCCGGTAAGAAAACGTTCTCTGCATGATTCGTTGTAGAACGCTACTGTAAACACAAATCAGTGCAGCGGCGCCATTTTTTTGATGAGGTGAGGTGAAGAATGGGAAAGTGCCGGTTTAACCCCAAGTGGCTGCAGGATCCAAAATACTTTTGGGTAAAATCTGTGCCGAATGACCGCGAGGCGTGCTGCTTTTGAAATTATGTGAATTTTGCCGTTTAACTTGAACTAGTTTTAGTGTCACATCACTTGCTCTTTTAAGTCGAGAACGATATCGCGGCACGTAACACATAGGCATATCCACGGTCACAACGCAGTTGTCGCTAACACAGAATGTAGACGCTATGTTGTGATATTGGTTAGCGTATGATATCTTGCTCGGCGTGGAGGGAGTTGACACTTGCCTGCCGCCAACGGCTGTCAAACGAGTGATGATTACTATTTTGGCTGCAAATTAATCACTGCTACGCTGGGCATCTCGTAACATGGCATGGTGATGGGCAAATTATTATGTAGGGCCTACATCATAAACACCTCATTCTGGTTTTGCAGTAAGAGTAGGCTACCTACAGATTGTCTACCTCTGATTAGAACATATTTTTAACAATCATTGACTTGGCATTTGTTCAGTATACTTCTTGTAATGTGATTGGAGAAAAATATCATAAAGGGAAATGGTTATGTACACAGCTCTTTTACTTTGTGATGACTAATGGTAAGCTACTGCCATCTAGTGGCTGTTCTTTTAAACTTTCGCTGCCTACTGCAAGATTGTCCCAAACATTTAACAGTGGAGGTGGCCAGCTTGACAATCACCTACCACCTTGACTAGATCCCCTTAAAAGATAAACATTTTGTATTACCAATGTTATGTTCGAAATTGCTTTTCAAAGATTATGTAATGTTTTCAATTCCTATTTCATACGAAACTGCAATTAACAAAGCCTTTTCCATGATGGTGACTGTGAGGCCTGTTAGTCTCATGTGTCTCCCCCTTCACCACCAGCACTGATTAATGTTAAACATAATTCAAATAAACAATATTAATTGTATTTTCCATAAATGTACATTATTTTGTCAGGTGAGGTGTAATCTCTTAAAAAGTAATGGGGGGGGGGTAAATTTGATAAGTTCTTTCTTTATTGAATGTCGGTCAATATTATTGAAATAATGGGTGCGATAGAAGTATTAAATTTTACTTGAAAAGGCATTAATTAAGGTATTAAAAGTCTTGAATTTAGGTTTAACAATCCTGGGGGAACCCTGTACATGTTTGCAAAGGTTGACTAAACTAAAACAAATGAAAATAAAGTTGACCACCTTGCAATATCCAAAGGAAAGTGCTGAAAATAATGATTGAAATGCACATAGAGAGTCTATGGCTGGGAAAATTAGGCCTATTGTCCTGTCAGGGTTTTCACAGTGGTTTACAGACCAGAAGGCCTATTGAAAAATCTTCACCAGCTGGTTGCCATCTCAAATGTGGCCCAAAATTCAAAATGGTCTCTGTTTTTCAGAATGGCAGACTTTCATACATTTTTCTCAATACTGTAAGGCCATAATTATCAATAAAGATGACCTATTTTTCAGCTAAATTGTCCTATGTCCTTACATACATGAGTATAAAGGTTATTGGGTTTTTGGTTATTGTGTTTTTCACTGTTTTCACAGAGCCACTGAGAAGAGATTTACAGTAGAAGAGTTTTACAGTGGGAGATTTTTTTTCAGTAAAGCCGGTTGAACAGTGTTTTTCAACATCGGAGTCAGAACCAGTGTTCTCAAGTCTCACTCTGTCTTTGGGAGTGAGACTCACTAATTTTGGCCCGCTCTCACTCTCTCACTCCACACTTTGTGTTTCTTTGTGTGTGTGTGTGTGTGTGTGTCTGAGTGCGCTTTTCTCAAGTGTGTGTGGCCAGTGTGCTTCTTTATATACACTGACATAGACCCAGTAGACCGGGGGGATGTGTGTTGGGGGGGAGGGGGGTGTAAGGTGGGGGGTAGGGGAGACCGAATGTTGTGGAGGAGCGGGGGATGAATGAGGGGGTTGAATTAGGGGGTGGGGGGGCCGAATAGTGTGCGGGGGGATGAGTGGGGGCGCAGAATAGTGTGTGTGTGTGTGTGTGTGTGGGGGGGGGTTTGACCTGCCAAACTTTTCACATTGGATGGGGAATGGGCGAGTATTTTGTGGGGGGGGTGGGGGCAGAATGGTTCAGGGGGGATGAGCGTGGGGGGCAGAATAGTGGGGGGGTGAGTGAGCGGTGGGGGGAAGAGTAGCATGGGGGGGATGAGTGAGGGGGTTGGGGGGCAGAATAGTGTGTGGGAGGCAGAATAGTGTGTGGGGGAAAGACACTGTAGAGCAGGGGAAAGATGAGTGGGGGATACGCGCAGGCACACACACACACGCACACTCACCCTTGCTTTATGCAAAAAAATGTAGGCCTGAAAAACTTTTGGTCAGTAATGTAATGTGAAAAGTTTGGCAGGTCAATAGCCTTTTTTCAGCAGTCAACTGTGTATGTGTAATTCAATCATTTTCTGACAACAATCCTTAGGATATTTCAAAGGGGCAAGATATATATTTACATCATTCTGTTGCCAACCTTTGTACTCACGTCTGTAGATAGGAGATAGGACAGAATTTAACTGAAAATAGGTTGTCTTTATTGATAATGATGGCCTTACAGTATTGAGAAAAATGTATGAAAGTCTGCCATTCTGTAAAACAGAGAACATTTTGAATTTTGGAGCACATTTTAGATGGCAACCAGCTGGTGAATCTTTTTCAATATGTCTTTTGGTCTGTAAACCACTGTGAAAACCCTGACAGGACAATAGGCCTAATTTTCCCAGCCATAGACTCTCTATGTGCATTTCAATCATTATTTTCAGCACTTTCCTTTGGATATTGCAAGGTGGCCAACTTTATTTTCATTTGTTTTAGTTTAGTCAACCTTTGTAAACATGTATGTAAGGAAATAGGACAGAATAGTGCTGAAAGTAATTAATCGTTCATGAATATCACCTTAGTACAATGTAATAATGCATGAAAACAAGTCATTTTGGAAAATGGCGGCCATCTTGAATTCTGAGCAAAAATTGACGTGGCCCCATGTTTTAATTTCTTCCAATAGGCCTTCTGGTCAGTAATCCACAGAGAAAAGTGCGGTAGGACGAAAGGCCTAATTTTCCCAGCTGATGACCTGTCTATGTCTCCGGCTACGGTAAGAATGTTCAACATCACAATAAACGCACAGGCCGTCATGGTTGCCATTTCAAGAAATATTGATGACAGTAGATGTATACTAGATTAGTTATTGAACTTGACTTGATACG
The DNA here is from genome assembly GCF_034702125.1 of Engraulis encrasicolus. Lineage (NCBI taxonomy): Eukaryota > Metazoa > Chordata > Actinopteri > Clupeiformes > Engraulidae > Engraulis > Engraulis encrasicolus. The sequence goes on along the minus strand of NW_026945808.1, from coordinate 444,697 downwards.
TGTTACTTAGATATCTCATTCTAACTTCCTAACACTGATGACAGATGCTATACCGTCATCCCTAGACAGTAGTTCTAGCCAGTAGCTACAGTACTGACACATGGATTTATTTTGACAGATGTGTACAGCAGTATACATTTTACTATTGTATTTATATATACCCGACACCACAATCCGTAGTGTTTTAGGCTATGACTTCAGATTTCACTTGGGTTGTCGCACGCACAGGGACAGAGGGAGTAAAGAAAAACAACCGAACTGATCAACGCTAATGAAATTGTTTTGGCTTTTCATATGCTTTAGACCTTCCACGACCACGACGAAAGCTCCAGCTCTGACTTTCCTGGCCCATCACAATCATAACGACCTAACAGCCCAGTAGGACCGATGGCCAGAGATGGAGGAGGAGGAAGATAGACGCAGCAGAGGTCGGGGGTATTGATTATAGACAGGTCATCAGCTGGGAAAATTAGGCCTTTCGTCCTACCGCACTTTTCTCTGTGGATTACTGACCAGAAGGCCTATTGGAAGAAATTAAAACATGGGGCCACTGGGGCCACGTCAATTTTTGCTCAGAATTCAATATGGCAGCCAATTTCCAAAATTAGTTGTTTCCATGCATTATTACATTGTACTATAAGGTGATATTCATGAACAATTAACTACTTTCAGCACTATTCTGTCCTATTTCCTTACATACATGTTTACAAAGGTTGACTAAACTAAAACAAATGAAAATAAAAGTTGGCCACCTTGCAATATCCAAAGGAAAGTGCTGAAAATAATGATTGAAATGCACATAGAGAGTCTATGGCTGGGAAAATTAGGCCTATTGTCCTGTCAGGGTTTTCACAGTGGATTGCAGACCAGAAGGTCTATTGAAAAAGATTACAACTTGGGGCCATCTATGTCCTCCAAAATTCAAAAATTTCTGTTTTTCAGAATGGCAGACTTTCACACATTTTTCTCAATACTGTAAGGCCATAATTATCAATAAAGATTACCTATTTTTCAGTTAAATTGTCCTATCTTCTTACAGACGTGAGCATAAAGGTTGTCTAGAAAAAGGCATAAATATATATATATATCTTGCCACTTTGAAATGTCCAAAGGAATGTTGTCACATGATTGAATTTCACAAACACAGTGGACTGCTGAAAAAAGGCATATTGTCCTGCCAAACTCTGTGTGTGTGTGTGTGTGTGTGTGTGTGTGTGTGTGTGTGTGTGTGTGTGTGTGTGTGTGTGTGTGTGTGTGTGTGTGTGTGTGTGTGTGTGTGTGTGTGTGTGTGTGTGTGTGTGTGTGTGTGTGTGTGTGTGTGTGTGTGTGTGTGTGTGTGTGTGTGCGCGTGCGTGCATGTGCATGCGTTTGTATGTGTGTGTGCCTGAGTGCGCTTTTCTCAAGTGTGTGTGGCCAGTGTGCTTCTTTACATACACTGACATAGACACAGTAGACCGGGTGTGTGTGTGTGTTGGGGGGGGTGGGGGGGGGGGGGGGGGGGGGTAGGGGGGTCCCAATTATGTGGAGTAGCGGGGGAATGAATGAGGGGGTGAGCAGGGGTAGGGGGGCAGAGTGGTGGGTGGGGGGGAATGAGTCGGATTGAATTAGGGGGTGGGTGGGCAGAATAGTTTGTGGGGGGATGAGTGAGGTGGTTGGGGGGGATAGTGTGGGGGGTTCAGGGGGGCAGAATAGTGTGTGTGTTTGTGTGGGGGGGTAAGTTCAGTCGGAGGTGTCGACCTGCCAAACTTTTTACATTGGATGGGGGGTGGGCGAGTATTTTGTGGGGGGGTGGGGGGAGAATGAGTCAGGTGGGGTGAGCGTAGGGGGCAGAATGTGGGGGGTGAGTGAGGGGTGGGGGGGCAGAGTAGCATGGGGGGGATGAGAGAGGGGGTTGGGGGGCAGAAACGGGGGTGGGGGGGGCAGAATAGTGTGTGTGTGGGGGGGGGGGTGAGTGAGGGGGGTGGGGAGCCAGAATAGTGTGTGGGGGAAAGACAATGTAGAGCAGGGGAAAGATGAGCGGGGGATACGCGAGGGCACACACGCATGCACACTCACCCTTGCTTTATGCAAAAAAATATAGGCCTGAAAAACTTTTGGTCAGTCATCTAATGTGAAAAGTTTGGCAGGTCAATAGCCTTTTTTCAGCAGTCAACTGTGTATGTGTAATTCAAACATTTTCTGACAACAATCCTTAGGATATTTCACAGGGGCAAGATATATATTTACATCATTCCGTTGCCAACCTTTGTACTCACGTCTGTAGATAGGAGATAGGACAGAATTTCACTGAAAATGGGTTGTCTTTATTGATAATAATGGCCTTAATTAAGTTAGTTAATTGTGTTGGAAATGTACACTTTTAGTAGAATGGCTGTGTGAAATGGTTTTTGTGCATTTTATGTTTTACAGGCATGACGTCATGTGCGTCATCAGAATCTTCAGTTTGAGTTTGAATATTGGAATGTCAATTAAGTTAACCTTTTCTTCTTACGTTGGTCTTTGTATAGTGCAGATGTGTTTTTAACTAAAGGCTCGTCAACTAAAATCTCCACATGACTCGTCTCTCATCATTCATCTACATTTAAAAACCAATAGGTTATGGGCCCAGGACATGCTGAAAAGAAGCCGTGATAGTTCTTTGGAAATACTTCGAGAGAAGAGAGAAGAATGATGTCGGAAGGTTTGAAGGTTTCAATTGTTCCGCTGAACGGCTCTAACTATCCAACATGGAAAGTGCAATGTCAGATGGCGTTGGTGAGAGATGGACTTTGGGGAATAGTGAAAGGCGAAGTGGCAACTCCTCTACGAACGGAAAAGGAGGAATATCCGAAGTTTGTGGCGAAGCGGGACCGCGCGTTGGCTACGATTGTGTTGTCAATTGAACCATCGCTGCTTTACCTACTCGGAGACCCGCGGGACCCTGCCACTGTCTGGCGCAAGCTCGCAGATCAGTTCCAAGCAAGAACGTGGGCAAACAGGCTGTCGCTGAGGCGCAAACTTCACGGTTTAACCCTGAAAGATGGTGAGTCTGTTCAAGATCATATTAAACAAATGATTGAAACGTTTGATGCGCTGTCAGTAATTGGAGATCCGATTGATGAAGATGACCGCGTAGTTTACCTACTCGCGAGTCTGCCAGAGTCATTCAACATGATTGTGACAGCATTAGAAGCAAGTGTTGATGTGCCGAAAATGGAAACGGTGACTGAGCGCTTACTGCATGAGGAGCGTAAAATGAAGCAACGTGATGCAGATGCAAACGGTGACGCGAAAGCAATGACCAGTAAACAGAAATTTAAAGGGAAAGGTCCTAAATGTCACCACTGTGGAAAGTTTGGCCACATCAAACGAAATTGCAGAAACTTGCTTAGGAGTGAGCAAAATGATGAAAAGCAAAGCCAAAAAGGATCAAAGCAAAAATCAAACAAGGCTGAAGTGAAAAGAAAAAATGACAATGAGTGTGTAGGTCTAGTAGTGAGTCAGGCATTATCAGTGAAATCTGGAGAAAAAATGAATAGCTGGATTGTGGACTCTGGAGCTACCTGCCACATGTGCAATAACAGGAAGATGTTTATTGAATTTGAAAGCACACAGCCAATTCAAGAAGTTACTCTTGGTGATGGATATTCAGTTGAGGCTACAGGAAGTGGCTCTGTCATGCTCAACATGATACTTGCTGATGACAAAATTCAAAAATGCAAGCTGAGCAATGTGCTGTATGTACCACGTCTGTCCTACAATCTGCTCAGTGTGTCCATGGCAACTCAGTCTGGAAAGACTGTGAAGTTCAGTGCAAATGAATGTAGCCTAATGGATGCTAATGGAAAGCCAATTGCAATTGCAAAGAAAGTGGATAGCTTGTACTATGTTCACTGCCAAAAACACAAAGAGGCTCATTCAGCTGCAACAGAGAGCGCGCACAAGGAGACAAAGGGAACCACATGGCACCGGCGCTTCGGTCACCTTGGAGTGCAAAATCTGAAGAGGCTAGCGAAAGAGCAACTAGTGGATGGACTGGACTACGATGTCCTACAGGACACTGACTTTTGCGAGTCATGTGTTGAAGGGAAACACCATCGTGCCCCATTCCCATCTGATGGCAGAAAAAGAGCTACTGAACCACTTGGCTTAGTGCACAGTGATGTGTGTGGAAAAATAAATGAAAAGTCACTGAGTGGAGCAGAATATTTTCTGACGTTCATCGATGACTACAGTCATTACGTGTGGATGTATGTCCTGAAACACAAAGACGAAGTGTTCAACAAGTTTGTTCAGTGGAAGGCAGAAGTTGAAACATACAGTGGGAGAAAGCTGAAAGTTCTCCGCACTGACAATGGAGGAGAGTACACGTCAAAGGAGTTTGACGCGTTCCTGAAGACAGAAGGAGTTCGACACGAACTCACAGTGCCCAAGACTCCTGAACAAAATGGGGTAGCAGAGAGGATGAAACAGAACACTCGTGGAGACAGTGAGGTCAATGCTGGCTGATGCAAAGCTGCCACAGAAGTTCTGGGCTGAAGCGCTAGCAACAGCAGTGTATCTGAGAAACAGAAGTCCGACCAAAGCTGTAGCAGACATGACACCCTATGAAGCCTGGACTGGAGAGAAACCAACCGTGAGTCATCTCCGTGTGTTTGGATGTGATGCCTATGCACACATACCAAAGGATGAAAGAAAAAAGTTGGACCCAAAGGCAAGGAAGTGTATACTGCTAGGCTACGGAACAGAAACGAAAGGATACAGATTGTATGACACAAAACAAACAAAAGTCTTCTACAGCCGAGACGTGGTGTTCAACGAATCAGTCTGTGGTGTTGAGACATCCGAAGATAACCATGAGCACAGTTTGATGGAGTTCGACTGCGTAAACAGTGAAGAACCAGTCGTCACTGAAACAGCAGAGCCAGAGGCTGAGACTCAAAGGCCAGTCAGAGCTCGACAACCGCCAGATCGCTATGGAGAGTGGGCGACCGTCGCTGAAAGTGACCTGTGTGAGCCTGAAACAGTGCGTGATGCACTTACCAGTCCTGAGAAAGCAAAGTGGAAAGAAGCAATGCGAAAAGAGATGGAGTCTCTATATGCAAATGAAGTGTGGGACCTCGTGGAACTCCCAAAGAGCAAGAAAGCCGTGGGGAGCAAGTGGGTCTTCAAGGTCAAGGTTGACGCTGATGGAGAAATTGAAAGACACAAAGCTCGCCTGGTGGCTCAAGGCTATTCACAGAGATTTGGATCTGACTATGATGAGACATTCAGTCCTGTCGTCAGGTTTGAGTCTGTCCGCACAGTTGCTGCACTAGCTGCTCAACATGGACTGAAGCTGCATCAAATGGATGTCAAAACAGCCTTCTTGAATGGTGAACTGAAAGAAGAGGTGTACATGAAACAGCCTGAAGGATTCGTCGTGAAAGGGAAGGAAAACCTTGTTTGCAGACTCAAGCGCAGCCTGTATGGCTTGAAGCAGTCTCCTAGGTGCTGGAACATTGTTCTGGATGAGAAACTCAGGAAGATGGGATTCATGCAAACAAAGAGTGACCCCTGCATATACACAGCAGCTCAGGGCGAGATGTTTCTAGTTGCAGTGTATGTCGACGATCTAATCTTAGGAGGACAAAGTGACAAACGCATTCATGAGGTGAAGAAGGAGCTGACAACGTACTTCGATTTGAAAGACATGGGAGACCTCAAACACTTTCTAGGAGTGAAGATTGTGCAAAATCCAAATGGAGACATCTGGATGGGTCAGACCCTGTGCACCAAGAATATTCTGGAGAAATTCGGAATGGAGAATGCTAAAAGTGTCACTACCCCAACTGACATAAGTGCAAAGCTTGTCAAAGCTACAGAGGATTCAGAGAGAGTGGAGCAAACACTCTACCAGAGTGCTGTGGGTAGCCTGCTCTACCTGTCAACAAGAACAAGACCTGACATAGCGTTTGCTGTGAGCAATGTAGCCAGATTCTGTTCTGACCCGACCAAGCAGCACTGGACAGCAGTGAAAAGAATCCTGAGATACCTGAATGGAACACAGACACTAGGTCTACTCTACAGCAAGAACAGCACAGAGAAGGAGTGCGTTGGCTACTCTGATGCGGATTGGGCTGGAGACCTAGATGATCGAAAGTCTGTGTCAGGTTATATGTTCAAGATGAGTGGCGCAGCAGTAAGCTGGAGGAGTAAGAAACAGGCATGTGTTGCTCTGTCTACAGCAGAGGCTGAGTACATGGCACTAGCCAGTGCTGCTCAGGAAGCTGTCTGGATGCGACAGTTGCTGTCAGATCTGAAAAACTGTCCTAAAGGGGCAACAGTGATCTATGAGGATAACCAATCAGCTATCTGTATGGCGAAGAATCCACAATTCCATGGGCGTGCGAAGCACATCGACATCAAGCATCATTTCATTCGTGAACAAGTTGCGAGTGGTGCCGTGGATCTGAAATACTGCGGAACTGATGACATGATTGCCGACATGCTGACCAAAGGCCTGACTCAAGCAAAGTTCACAAAGCTGAGGGACATGGCTGGACTGAAACCATTAGTCTAGACTAGGTCTAGCTGAACATTCTACCTGCAAGTGAGAAGGAGTGTTGGAAATGTACACTTTTAGTAGAATGGCTGTGTGAAATGGTTTTTGTGCATTTTATGTTTTACAGGCATGACGTCATGTGCGTCATCAGAATCTTCAGTTTGAGTTTGAATATTGGAATGTCAATTAAGTTAACCTTTTCTTCTTACGTTGGTCTTTGTATAGTGCAGATGTGTTTTTAACTAAAGGCTCGTCAACTAAAATCTCCACATGACTCGTCTCTCATCATTCATCTACATTTAAAAACCAATAAATTGTTCATGAATATCACCTTATAGTACAATGTAATAATGCATGAAAACAAGTCATTTTGGAAAATGGCGGCCATATTGAATTCTGAGCAAAAATTGACGTGGCCCCATGTTTTAATATCTTCCAATAGGGCTTCTGGTCAGTAATCCACAGAGAAAAGTGCGGTAGGACGAAAGGCCTAATTTTCCCAGCTGATGACCTGTCTATTAGGAAGACTCCAACAGAATTGACGCCCTGCTAACTGTAAGGATGTACATTCATCCCACAATAACATTATGTCCTGCTGTATTCCTCCAGATGTGTAAGTATTGTAATGGATGTTATCACAACAGATGTACTCTATATCGCAACACGAGTAGGCTACACGAGTACACCTGTTGTGATAACCATTACAATATTTCTACTCCTATGAGTAGTAGTGTGATATTACATGGTTGTAGGTACACAACACCAGTGGTAGTTCAAGTACATCCATAAAAGCCCATCTACTTCATACATCCTGGCACAACACCAGTTTGTAAGAAATTGACTGAAAACGTTGTATGCATACAATTGGCACATCTTTATTTATATACACAATAATGATTGCTTATGTCCATATTGGTCTTATTGTCAATAGAGTTATTTAGTCCCCATCATCAAATAGAAAATGCACTACATAAAATGTATTTATTGCTTTGCAGGCCTTGATTCAGTCATTGAATTTGAAGCAATCCCATCGGTTACAGCAGTGTTTCCCAACCAGGGGTACGTGTACCACTAGGGGTACGCGAGCACACTGCAGGGGGTACGCGGAAAAATGTAATAATAGCAAATTTATTGAGTGTAGTCACATTGGGATAGAGGAACAGAGCATGTGTGAGGGCGAGGGGGTACTCATCATATGACAAAATGGCTTAGGGGGTACGCAGGACAAAAAAGGTTGGGAAACACTGGGTTACTGCAGCGTGCCCTGACCCGTGACCCCAGTTTGATGTTCGACCTGGCACATGACATCTGGTCCTCAGTCACAGCCCAGTAGCACAACCAACCTGGCGCCTCTGTGCAATCTGTAAGGAGATGCCCATGAACATTGAAAGGAAATGCTGTGGTGTTCTCAGTTTTGATGGAAGACTTTGGGCTGATGTAGGACCAGGTGAGAGAAACGGTCTCTTCAGGCATGCAGCCTACAGACAGTATGGGGCACTTGAACAGGGTTGACGTTGTAATACACAGTACAATACCCAGGATTAGCCAGGGTTACCCTGCTCCACTAGAGCAATATAAAAGGTTTATACAGAGTACGGTATAAAACACACAAACCGGCAGTGTGCAGAGTTTTATTATTTTTCATTATCTGTAGGAGCATTCATCTGTACATTTATACATCTCACCTTGGTTTGGAACCACGTTTGTCTTGTTACCATTGTTTTTTTTTTCATACATAGAAAATAAATGCAACCTGTCAAATAATCTTCTGATTGTGGTCTTGTGGAATATATAAATTATGTACCGGTAACCATGCATTTTCAGTCAGAGAATGAATAAAAAAAAGTCAAATTGTGTCCACCAATATTTACTGTCATTGAAATGTATGGACAATTTAAACAATGTATTACACATGACACTAGATACATTACTTTATACTATATTTACAGTTGTCATTACCACACAAAAACTCTGGGAAGGTGGGTAAGTGCAGCAACTGTGAAGGGCCTTGTTAATAATTTCACATTTTCACTTTAACAATTTCACTGTAGTACCTTATCAAATTGACCTGAAAGAACACACAGGAAACAGAGGTAGCATTTAAAATCTGCGAGCAGATTTTATTGTTTAACGGCCGGAGTAGTTATTGCGTGGAGACATGAAGTCTTCCACTCAATAAGTCCTGAAGTAAGTACAGAAAACAATCCTATTTAAACATCCCCCAACCCCACAGTCCATGGTGTGTGCGTCTTCTGCGCATGTGGGGTCCCGCATGGCCAGATGCACTGTCCATTGTCTTGTTGTCCAGCGTATGCAGTTTCATATTTCGTTGTTCAGCAGCCTTGTGACCACACAAATTAGATGCACATGTCTCCAATATTGAGGGTCCCGTGGCCCATTACAGAAAAGCTTACACACAAGAATATGTCACTAGGACTTTCCCAGCCAGACCATAAGAATAGAATGAGAACATAATATAGGAATAGTAAAAGGTTAAGATGAGGTTATAAATTCATAATAACATGTATAAATGCAGTGAATCTTTTCACAGGCCTAGTCTGAGGTTGGAGGCGTCTGTGCTGTAAAAAGATAAACAGAATTAGAAATCACATATCTGACAGTAGCTCCAGTGACATTTTAAATGTAAGTAAGTTGTTGGGGCAGGGACACCAAAAATAACTCCTTTATCTGGGCTCACCTGGTTGTGAGTGTCTGCGGTCAGCCATCCCTCTTAGGGTAGAAAGTCTTCTGCGCAGGACGGTGCCCTGAAGGTTGACGTTCACAGTATGCAGCCTTCATGTCCTGGAACTTTTATTGTGCAATTTTCCATATCTGAAACAAGCAATGTGTTAGACTATATTAGGGCTTCATTACATCAAATTACACAGCAGGGTTTTACAGGGTGTTGGCTACAGTCCCAGGACCAAAGTGGACTTGTGTGCCTTGCTCAAGTGCACTTCAGCTGTGGATGGAGGTGTAGGTAGGGAGAGGTAAGGATGGGATTTCAACCTGCTTCTCTCTGATCTTAGGACCACCTCTCACCATCAGGTGATGGCTGGCTGCTACCTCAAATTTCATTCATGGCCCAAGTTATGTTCTGTAATCAGCATTGTTTTTACCTTACAAAAATAAATGTAAATGCATTCAGCACCATGGGGGGCTGTGAAGACCTTTGAGAATATTTGCAGAACTACATACTGAATTGAGCCATCCGCCTTTCTCTTGGTTGGTGTGTTGAGATGGTGACTGCAGTCCAGGCTTCTTGGATCGGAGGAGAAAAGCTGTAGCTTTTACTGGCATAAGTATGTGGTTGTGGAAGGACCCTGTCTGCTGTTGACCTGAGGGAAAAAAGAGCACAAATTGCATATTAGCACAGAGCCCATGCTTAGACCATAGACAGATAAATCATCTGGCACAATCTGCATGCAACCAACATAACCTAGAAAGAGAAAGATTAGCAGCAATACACAAAGGGGACAAGTATACAAAAAACATGCAAAGTGTTCTGATAAGGTGCATGGAGGTAGTCTGTGTTGATTCCAGCAACCTCAAAGACTGAAAAGTGTCCCAGTGTGTTGAATTGAAAACTTGGCGCGTGCGCGCGCACACATAGGAATATGATAATTTAGTCAGTGTATCAATTACAACTACAGGATCTGTTCGCTTTTGTCAGATAGAACCATTGTTTTTCAAAGGCAGATCATTCCAAAAAGGATAGTAGTATCTGCAACTGGACGAAATTACACCCACAAACATGAATAAAATAAACTACCAGTGTGCGGTGATTCATTCTTCATTTACTTGGCAGCCTTGATATGTTGTGATACAGGAGCAAGGAACAGCTATGGAAAACACCACAACCTTGGAATGGACAAAGCAGAACATTTCAATATAACCAGGGTAAAACAAATAATGTACCGGCATCTCCATGTGATCATTCAGTGTAGCCATCACAATAAAGATCTGCCGTGTAGCCGTCATGGTCATTAGGTGGTATTTATCAAATGCAAAACTACTGTCTTCTCAAAAACGACATCAGCGAGTTAACAACATTACACCCACAATCATGTAAACATTTGAAAACCCAAAGGCAATCTATTTTGCAATGCTGGAGCGGCGAACAGGTTGTGCTTGTGCTTGCTACTATTACCAGCGTCATACAACAGAGACGTATGTACCCAAAGCAAAACATGCAAACGATATATTTTTGTAAACCACTAGAAAGACATGGGCTTTGCTGGTCAAAGTAATGTGTGCGTAAACATGGTAGGTTACTTACTACGGGGTGAATCCGTATTTAGTTACTGAACGCGGGTGGAGAAGGGGTGCTTCCGTCCTCCCAGCTGGTTTGTCTGGCTCGTTCGCACAACTAGTAGCAAAACACACAAGAGTAACCGTCTGAGTTACACAGAGCAATTCTGAAAACGTGTTTATGTGCACAGAATAAATGCCACAGGGGGAAAAAACACCAAAAATAAAGCGATTAAGGTAGCAGCTATGTTAAGCAAGGTAGCAGCTAGATATGTTGGAGCTTGAGCTAATCCTCTGACCCCTCTCAATGGATACTTGCTTAAAAAAGACACCACTGTGTCCTAAACCTGTGAAATCCTACTGACTTTTGTGCCTGCCATGTACTTACCTGCCCACAAGATGCCGCCATTCTGCCACTGTGTGCCTCTGAATTCCTTTGAACTTTTTTGCTCGCCATGCACTTACCTGCCCACATGATGTCGCCCTTCTGCCTTTGTGTGTTTTGTTAATTTGCCCCTCTTTGTGATTGGATGATTGGATTATTGTTGATGATGTACCAGCCTATTTAAGATCCTGATTTTTCCTTTGTCTTTGCTGAGTTTTCCTGCGAGCCACAGTGTGAGTACCCCTTTTTTCCTGTGCTGCCAAATATTGAACCCTTGTTTTGATTTTTGACTTCTGCCTGCATTTTTTGAGAACTTGAAAGCCTATTTTTTGTGCCGAAATACTTTTTGTTGGAACTTTGAATTTTGACTGAAGATTTTTGTTGCCATTGGACTGCTGGCTGTGAACCTTTTTGTTTTGACTCTGGGAACTGAATTGAACTGAAGAACTGCCTTTTTTTGTATCCTGTGTTTTTTTGAAAGTAAAGAACTTATCATCAGAACTCATTGCTTCTCTGCATGTCTGTCCAAGGTCAACCACCCAACAAAATTCCTGACAGAAAAACTCAGCCAACGATGGACGGAGCAGAGAAAATACCACTCCCTGAATCTGATTCTATGGACATTCCGGAGCCAGTGCCCGCCTCTGCCTCAGCACAGAACTTGGGAATCACCTTCCAGCACCTGGTGACAGCTGTCGGCAGCCAAGAAGCCACCATGCAGCGCCATGAAGAAGCCCTATCCCAGTGGGGGGCACTTATGCAAGAACACGCCAGTATGCTGAATGAAATCCATCAGGCCCTTCAACTGAATCGGCCAACACGACCAGCCCAGCCCCACCAGATGCACCCGGCCCCCCAACTCCAGCAAGCCCAGATGCACCCGGCCCCTCCTCTTGGTCAACAGGCACAAGTGACTGCTCCAGCTGCGTCCTCCACAGAGCGAGCGGCCTCTCACCCCACGCCAAGCCGTGAACCCCGCCTGCCAACTCCAGAGAGGTACAGTGGAGATCCAAAGGGATGCAAAGGTTTCCTGACCCAGTGCCGCTTGTCCTTTGACCTCCAGCCTGCCGCCTACCCTACTGAACATTCTCGAGTGGCCTACGTCATAACTCTTCTCACAGGAAGAGCCCTGTCCTGGGCTACTGCACTCTATGACAACAACAGTCCTGTTTATTCTTACTGCCTTCTCCAAGGAGATGATGAAAGTCTTCGCACCAGATGTCAGTGGTCGCACAGCAGCCAACAAGCTCATGCAACTTCGCCAGGGTCGCCAGTCAGCAACAGACTATGCCATCCAGTTCCGCACCCTAGCAGCTGAAAGTGGTTGGGGAGAGCAGGCCTTGCTCACAACATTTTACCATGGACTATCCGACCGTATCAAAGATGAGCTAGCCTCATGGGAAGAGGCTGAAAACCTTGAAGTGTTGATTGCCCGTGTTATTCGTCTGGACCACCGACTCCAGGAGCGTACCAAGACCCCAAGAAGATTCTACCCCTATGCGGTCCCCGTCAACGACACCCCTGTTCCACAGTCCTCTGATGGCGGTCCAGAGCCCATGCAGCTGGGTGGCACGCGGCTGTCCCAAGTGACCGGCGTATGAGGGAACACTGTTGCCTTTACTGTGGAAAGCCTGGACACTTCCGAAATGCCTGCCCTGAACTAATGGGAAAAGCCAAACCCCGTCCAGCACCAGGAGACCTGTGACGGGGGTGAACTCCTCTCCTGAGCTTCCAGTCTCTGGCTTTTTAACGCCTCTTACCATATCCTGGGGCCACAAGACACATTCGCTACAAGCCCTCATCGACTCCGGTGCTGCTGGCAACTTTATGGATATCTCTCTCGCACAACACTTGAAGATTCCAACATCTACTCTTGATCCTCCTCTTTCTGTTACCGCTCTGGATGGACGGCCTTGTTGAATTGACCACCTCTACTATTTGTCTGCAGATCGGTGAACACGAGGAGAATCTCTCATTCCACTTGATCCAGTCTCCTGAGTTTCCGGTAGTCCTGGGATTCCCCTGGCTCACTCTCCACAACCCACATCTCGATTGGAGTTCCTGCACTATCCGCGGATGGAGATCTACTTGTCACAAAACCTGCCTTGTCTCAAGCTCCTGCAGGTCATCTGTTCATCCTCCCAAGTCAACCCGGCCTCCACCCGAGCCAACCCATCGTCCACCCGAGCCAACCCATCGTCCACCCGAGCCAACCCATCGTCCACCCGAGCCAACCCATCGTCCACCCGAGCCAACCCATCGTCCACCCGAGTCAACCCGAGCTCCTCCCGAGTCAACCCGAGCTCCTCCCGAGTCAGCCCAAGCACTGCCCGAATTGTCCAGAGTACCACCAGAGTACCATCATCTGAAGGAGGTGTTCAGCAAAAAGAAAGCAGCAACTCTACCGCCTCACAGGTCTTATGACTGCACCATTGATCTGCTGCCAGGCACCTGTCCTCCAAGGGGGCGCATCTTTTCCCTCTCTGCGCCAGAACGCATTGCCATGGAGGAGTACATCAAAGAGGCACTGTCCACAGGTTTTATCCGACCCTCTTCTTCACCAGCAGGGGCAGGCTTCTTCTTCGTAGGCAAGAAGGATGGAGGGCTGAGGCCATGCATTGACTACAGGGGCCTCAACAAAATCACTGTGCGAAATCGTTACCCTCTACCCCTCATGTCATCAGCCTACGAACTTTTGCAGGATGCAACCATATTCACCAAACTGGATCTCCGTAATGCGTACCATCTTGTCCGTGTCCGTGAAGGAGACGAATGGAAAACTGCTTTCAACACCCCCAATGGCCACTACGAGTATCAGGTAATGCCATTTGGCCTCACAAACGCCCCAGCTGTTTTCCAAGCTCTCATCAATGACGTCCTTCGTGACATGCTGGACAGATTTGTTTTCGTATATTTAGACGATATTTTAATATTCTCCAAGAGCCTCCCGGAGCACATCCAACATGTCCAATTAGTTCTTAATCAACTCCTCAACAACAACCTTTTCGTTAAAGCCGAGAAGTGTGAATTTCATGTCCCTACAGTCTCTTTTCTTGGCTACATCATTTCCGAGGGCAGAATCATGATGGATCCTAAGAAGGTGGAAGCTGTCAAGGATTGGCCAGTACCCAGTTGCATCAAAGAGACACAGAGATTCCTGGGGTTTGCGAATTTCTATAGAAGATTCATACGCAATTTCAGTTCCATCGCTGCCCCCATTTCTGCTGCCACTCGAAAGGACAATTCCCCCTTCTCATGGTCCCCTGAGGCCAACCAAGCTTTCAAAAACCTCAAGCAGCGCTTCACTTCAGCTCCTATTCTCTGTCAACCAGATTCCACCCGAGCTTTCATTGTTGAAGTCGATGCCTCCAATGTTGGAGTTGGAGCGGTACTGTCCCAGAGGTCCCCTGATGGCAAAGTGCACCCTTGTGCATTCTTCTCAAAGAAGTTGTCTTCATCTGAAGAGAATTATGATATCGGCAACCGGGAACTCCTTGCTGTTAAACTGGCTTTGGAGGAGTGGCGGCACTGGCTCGAGGGGGCTCACCACCCTTTTGTCGTCTGGACAGACCATAAGAACTTGGAATATATCCAACAGGCTAAACGGTTAAACCCCCGGCAGGCACGATGGGCCCTCTTTTTCAACCGGTTCAGTTTCACAATCTCCTACCGGCCAGGTTCCAAGAATGTCAAACCTGATGCTCTGTCTCGCCAATTCCAGCCAGCCAACCAAGACAGCCCCCCAGAGACAATCATTCCAAGATCCCAACTTGTCGCACCAGTCCGCTGGGAAATCTCCTCTGTTGTCCAGCAAGCCCTAAACAACGATCCTGCCCCTCACACTGCCCCTGCAGGCCTCCTGTTTGTTCCTCTCGCTGCACGTGGACAAGTCATTCAATGGGGTCATGCCTCCCATCTCACTTCCCATCCTGGATCCTCTAGGACACTTGAGTTCATCGAACGTCGCTTCTGGTGGCCAACTATGAAAAAAGACATACAAACCTATGTGGCCAGCTGTCCAAACTGTGTCCAGGGAAAGGATCCACGTCAGAGACCCCAGGGTCTTCTTCACCCACTGTGCATTCCTCGTAGACCTTGGTCGCACATCTCTCTAGACTTCATCACTGGCCTACCAGCCTCAGAAGGTAACACCACTATTTTGGTCATAATTGATAGATTTTCTAAATCATGTCGTTTCCTGCCCTTGCCAAAATTACCTTCTGCCAGTGAGACTGCTAGACTTGTGTGTGACCATGTTTTTCGAGTTTTTGGTCTCCCCCAGGATGTTGTCTCTGACCGGGGGCCCCAATTCACCTCCTGCTTCTGGCGAGCCTTCTGCAAACTCCTGGGTGCTACTGTGAGCCTGTCCTCCGGCTTCCACCCTCAATCTAATGGGCAGACCGAGAGGCTGAACCAGGACCTGGAAGCTACCCTGAGATGTGTAGTATCTGCCAATCCATCCTCCTGGTGTTCCCAGCTTCCTTGGGCGGAATATGCTCACAACACCTTGAAGTGCTCTGCCATTGGTATGTCACCTTTTGAATGTCAATTAGGCTACCAACCATCTTTGTTTCCTGAGCAGGTGGTGGATGCAGGGGTCCCATCAGCCCAGCAGTTTGTGCGACGATGCCGGCGCACCTGGAAAGTGGCCAGGCGGGCCCTACTGAAGGCTTCCCAGCAGTATCAGCAGCAGTCCAATCGGCACCGGAGGTTGGTCACCTTCAGGCCCGGCCAAAGGGTCTGGCTCTCCACTCGAGATCTTCCGCTGAGGGTGGAGAATCGCAAACTGGCGCCCCGCTTCATCGGGCCTTTCAAGGTGATTCGCCGGATCAATCCTGTGGCCTACACCCTCCAACTTCCCCGCTCCATGAAGGTCCACCCGACCTTCCACGTCTCCCGCCTCCGTCCGGTGGTCACTTCGCCGCTGCTTCCTGCCCCCAGGCCGCCGCCTCCTCCTCGGCTCATCGACGGCCAGGCCACCTACACCGTCAATCGGCTCCTTGATTCACGCCGTGTCAGGGGGGGGCTTCAGTACCTCGTGGATTGGGAGGGGTACGGCCCTGAGGAGCGGTCTTGGGTGCCGTCCAGGGACGTACTTGACCGCGCTTTGGTAAGGGACTTTCATCGCCTGCACCCTGACCGCCCTGGGATCGTCAGGAGACGATCTTAGGCGGGGGGTACTGTGAAATCCTACTGACTTTTGTGCCTGCCCACAAGATGCCGCCATTCTGCCACTGTGTGCCTCTGAATTCCTTTTGTGCCTGCCATGTACTTACCTGCCCACAAGATGTCACTCTTCTGCCTTTGTGTGTTTTGTTAATTTGCCGAGGGTGATTGGATTGGGTAATTGGATGATTGGATTATTGTTGATGATGTACCAGCCTATTTAAGATCCTGATTTTTCCTTTGTCTTTGAGTTTTCCTGCGAGCCACAGTGTGAGTATCCTTTTTTCTGTGCTGCCAAATCTTGAACCCTGGTTTTGAATTTTGACTTCTGCCATCATTTTTTGAGAACTTTAAAAGCCTGTTTTTTTGTGCCGAAATACTTTTTGTTGGAACTTTGAATTTTGACTGAAGATTTTTGTTGCCATTGGACTGCTGGCTGTGAACCTTTTTGTTTTGACTCTGGGAACTTTCACTGAACTGAATTGAACTGAAGAACTGCCTTTTTGTATCCTGTGTTTTTTGAAAGTAAAGAAAACTTATCAGAACTCATTGCTTCTCTGCATGTCTGTCCAAGGTCAACCACCCAACAAAATTCCTGACAGAACCAATTCACAAAATATTATACAGACAAATATATTACCTCACCTCTCGATTAGAAATATGGTCACCAAAGCGTGTTTGAAGCCGCTGCCGTAGCCGACATCTGTGTCCAAGAGTGTCAGGTCCCATTTCCAATTTTCAGCCCGTGTTGGAGTCTGGACTTGCGAGTCCGATGACTATAATCCAAGGGAGTATGTTATCCTGACATGGTTAGTCCAGTGTTCCAAAAGCCAAAGTTCTTCCTGTAGCTCTGCAAAAGCCACCAAAGTTTCCAAGTAGCTCAGCCTGCTGCTAACTCTCGTTACCTTGCTACTAGCCGAGTGATGATGAGCCTTGTCGCGTGTGCATGAATGATGGGGGCGGGGTCGGTCAAGTTCACGAGTCGGTGAACGCGCAGGGAGGAGGGGTGAGTGCTGGCGGTTGATGGACGTGTCAGAAACCAATAGAAGTGATGAGTATTACTTCTATTGGTTGCCGTTTTCTTCTGACTACGCCCTCTACACTGGACCAAAAGATTTCGTTTTTTTTTTCAAACACTCTATTTCAATGGGTGCTATGGCGTCATGAGGAGTTTTTCAGATGATATGGTAAAAAATGTGCCAGAAAAACATCTATCCCACCTTTAAGCACCTTGATGCAAGTCACCTTGTATGCCGGATATTCAGGAGCTTTAGCCCAGTCCAGAAACAGCTAGGTAGAGGGGTCGTCATCCCTCTGCTGGTGTATTGCTGAAGCTTGAATCTTCGGTGAATGCTAGTCAAGTACTACTAGTTTGGTTAGCCGAGCTAGAAGAAGGCTAATTAGCGCTTCTAGCTGGCTAACACAGCTAGTGGTCTCGTTGTCTAGTCAGTGAGTAAGCAAAAAAAGTTTGGTAGCACGGTGGTGGTATTCCAACTAAAATAGAAAACAGGTATTAATACCGCATGAAGACTCAGAATATCAACTCTTTTGTCGAGATAGAGCTTGCAGAACCTGAACGCCTGGTGAACGCTTTTTACGACTGTTCTGGTAGACGGTTAAGTCGCAGGATCTGGCAAACGTCATGGGCGAAGAGAGGTCAGTATCAAGTATCAGTATGAGCATCAGGTGATGTGCAGAACATTTTCGACTGTTGGCAGGCCCGTCCACATCGCAGCTCATTGTCCTTACGCCGTGATTGAATATAGCTTCGGCAAATGGTCTGCACTGAGAGCGCACTTCCCATAGGAGATGTTGAGTGAGTTGAATGATAGAAAACTTAATAGTAATTGAATGTTGGATTTTCAAAAGAGTGAACAATATGCTGCCTTGTGCAAGTGCTTGTGCAGGTGTGTGTCAGGTGGTGGCTGGTGTTGACAGCACTGGGCCTGCAGCTCATTTCCCCATAAGGAATGCAACCTGCAGTCATTCCTCTCAACCCCTTACAGGAACATTCCGTTATTGTTTTGCAGAAATGTGTTAATTACTGTGTGGTTCATACCAGAGACTAAGCTCCTCATAGCTTTTAGCTGGCAGTGAGCCTTGTTTTGCAAAAACTTCCATGCTGCCTTGTGCAGGTGCGTGTCAGATGGGGGCTGGGGTTGACAGCATTAGGCCTGCAGCTCACTTCCCCGTGAGGAACGTAATTTTAATCCGATCCAGTCATAAAGCATCCTCATTCCTCTTCACCTCATGTCGGCAGCAATGGGACTGCAGACAAGAAATGCTTCCTCATACCCTTGTCACGTCTCAGAGGAACATTCTGTTATTGTTCTGTGGAAATGTTTTCATTGCCGTGTGGTTCACACACCCTTTTTCTGAGACCATTCCATTCAGGGCTTAAAGGGAATGCAATTATTCCAGTCATATTTCATTGGAAGTCGATGCGTTGACATCAGGGGCTGGCAGTGAGCCTTGTTTTGCAAAAAAATCCTTCTTCCTGCTCTAATTGGATCTTCAAAAGAGTGGACAAGCTGCCTTTGTGCAGGTGCGTGTCAGATGGGGGCTGGTGTTGACAGCATTAGGCCTGCAGCTCACTTCCCCGTGAGAAATGCAACCTGAATTCAGTCATAATGCATCCTCATTCCTCTAAACCTAGTGTTGGCAGCAATGGGACTTCAGACAAGAAATGCTTCCTCATACCCTCGTCTAGGCCTGGGAGATTCACACCCCCCCCAAAAAATCTTCGATTTTTTCATTGAAAAAACTTGATTCACGATTAGATTCAATGCCCCCCCCCCCCCCCAAAAAAAAAAAACCCCACAAAAAAACAAAACCATAGAAATAGTATGTAAGTAGCCAATTGGAGTCAATTTTGGTCCCCTAGGGGAAATTCTTTCTCTGCACTTTATCCCATTTGGCCTAGTGAATCACATTGAAGTACACACACTAGTCCGTAGCAGTGGGCTGCCTGCTGAGCGGCGCCCGGGGAGCAGTGTGGGGGTTAGGTGCCTTGCTCAAGGGCACTTCAGCCGTGGTCCAGTCGGGCATTGAACCGGGAACCCTTGGGTTGCCAATCCAGTGCTCTAACCACTGAGCCACGGCTGCCCAAATGATACAGCTCCAGGCCACTTTATTAGAATAGCATGAAAAAGTTGATTTATTTCCATAATTCCATCAATAATGTTAAACTGTCATGGATTATAGATTCATGGCCCAGTTCTTTAACTATTCCAATCATTCAAGTTTTTCTTTTTACATAATTTGGCCTTCCAGCTCAAAAAACCCATGAATTGGGAAATTCGCATTATTAGAATATTGTAATAAAATCACAATTTTCTTCATCAAAATTCGTTTCACATCAGTGCACATCAAATCAGTTGAAATTTGGTACTTTCTACATAACATGCAATGTTCAATACTTGGTTAGGACTCTCTCTGTCTCAACACCATTTTGGAGCCCCTATGTGGTTGTGGAAGAGAGAGAGAGTGAGTGAGTGAGTGAGTGAGTGAGAGTGAGAGAGAGAGAGAGAGAGAGAGAGAGAGAGAGAGAGAGAGAGAGAGAGAGAGAGAGAGAGAGAGAGAGAGAGAGAGAGAGAGAGAGAGAGAGAGAGAGAGAGAGAGAGATAGAAGGGGAGAAGGGGGCTTGGCTGGAATTTACCAGTAGGGGGGCTTTGTCATGGTAAATTTTGGAACTCGTGGCCTATAGCCTAATGTGATTTTATCTCAGAACATTGGTAATAGAAATCACAGATTGGGACAACATTAAAAACATTTCAGTGAAAGAACAAAAAGAGTGAGGGGTAGTTCTGTGCCATCCCCACAATATATTATTGATTTTCAAGCATTATATTACGGATCTATGGAGGATCTTGTACCTAATGAACAAATTAAGCAATTGACCTTTCCGCGGGCAAACCCCCAAAAACGGTAACTGACCAATCATAGCATAGCAACAGTTACTAAGCTTGGGACCTAGGTCAAGCCAGCCATTTTGATGAATGGAAGTCTATGGCTATGTCTCAAATTACGCACATTTGTCAGTGCACTGACAGTCAGTGCACAGTGCACACAGTGCACTGAGGTCTTTAGTGCATAGTGTCGTGGAAAAATTTGAGCACTATGCACTGTGCCCTCGCTGGAAGTGACGGCTGAGCATGGCATTAGCTCGCCAAAATATGAGTTGGCTACTGTTTACAATGCACAGCGTCTGGTGCTTGTATTTCCATGTCCTTCATCTCAAAGGTCAACAATCACACATACAATACTTTGGTTGGCATGAAAAGGTTGGTGTCCCATCAACATTACTTACAGAATTAGGAGACTGTTGACCAAACTCTTCTACTGAACTGAATGCCACATTTCCTCCGTGTCATTGTCAACATGGCCGCCGTTTAGTGCGTGCAGTGTCCATCATTCAAGCACTGCATTTTTCCGCCATTGTTAGGGGATCATCCTGGCACTTTCAGTGCACTGGCTCAACTGAAATTTTCAGCGTGAGCGCCCTAGGCACTGAAAAACAGTGCCCGAAGTGCACAAGTGCGGCATTTGAGACATGGCCTATGAGAGAGATCCCGAGTTTAGAAGATAAAATGAAATGTTGTGCGTTTGGCGTGTGTAATTCCGACAACGGATATCCAAAAAGGTCAGAGGGAGGGGTTACATTTCATCCCTTCCCAAAACCAAAGACCGAGATGGAGAAATGCCTGCTGTGGACTAAACAATGTGGACTACCCCACCACCAGCAGCATGTTAACAGAAGCCACTATGCAAGCTAAGGTAAGCAGCTATTGTTACGACCTGGGGACCATTCCATCATTGGCGCTGAATTCAGCGGAGTTTCAACTAACATCAGCTTAAACTTGAGGCAGACGCCGTTCCACCACTGAGGATCAGCTGCGTCTTGGCTAGTTTCACTTCAGCCGCGCTCATCAAAGCTGGCGTTGCGCTCGTGCACGTTGTACATGGGAAGTCCATATCGACGATTGTCGAAAATGCGATCATGTTGTAGACTCGGGCATGCCTTGTCAAATCAAGTCTTTATCAGAGATATTAGGCGACCATCTGTAGGTGAGCGGTAACGCAACCGCACCTTGATTGGGAGACCAGCGTTCAATCCCCACCATGCGTAATGACAGATCATAACTCGAAGGGAGAGTCTCGTCCGAACCTCGACTGCCATCATTTCAATGCGCAAAAATAAAATACTTGCATCATTTAAGGTGTTTTAATTTTATCTTTCAGAAGAATATATTTTATGATAAAAGGCATAGACTAGGTAAAACGTTAGGCAGAGATAATTGAATCATTGCAATGCAAACTCCAAGCGTAGGCATCTGCAAGGTGGTTGTGAATACGTTTTTTTCATTGCCTATGCTGAAAATAGCCTAGACATTTAAGGTAGGCCTATTGGTAGACCTATTGCTTGACAGCAAATGAAGCCAGCCACAAAGCGACATCAAAGGAGAGAATAGGCAATCGTATGTTATAAAGTTTTCATTTCTAACATGTCAACATTCAAGATAATGGAAAAAAGGAGGCGCACACAAGACCCGTGTGAAAAAGTGTACTGAAGCCGAAAATATACAACAGAAGTCGAAGGTTAACTGGAGAGACAGACGCTTCGGAGCTAAGCGTCTGTCNCTCCAGTTAACCCATTGAGGTCTAAGTGCCCTTGAGAGGGCAATTTGACATGTCTCTAAAAACAAATCTGTAACTCTGTGAGTTTTTGTCATTGAAACACATACGTTACACCATTAGAAACCTCAGACCTTCCAGATTTCAAATATATATATATTATAAATTATAAATTATAAAAAATATAAAAAATAAATGATATAGCTGGCCCAATTTAAAGAAAGTGAAAAGAAATCTTCGCATATTCTGTACTCTCTGCCTGTAGCAGCCACACCTATAGCTATTCACATGTAAAGTACCAGTGCTTGAGTGGCTATTCAGAGGTGACAACACGCCCCTTTCAGGTAGGGTAAACACAGCAGACGTAGAGTGACAGGGGGGTTGGGGCTATCAGAGCACATGGGGATTGACAGGGGGGTAGGGCCATTAGAGGTTTTTCACACCTATCTCATTAGTATTCAAATGAGACAGGCAGTGGCAGTGACATAGTCATTCTTTTTTGCATTTTGTATGAAAACAACAAAACATTTCTAAATGCCCTTTTCACTTTTATGCTGCCAACACATTTGTTTACAAGATTCAAACTTCAAAAGTCTTGGCTAGATATATTTATTGTGTGTTTTCTTGAACTTTTTGAAGACGTCTGAACCCTGTTTTTTTGTACAGTTGTGTTTATACTCAATTTAAATAAAACATGTTTGTATGACATCCATTTTTTCAGATTATTTCTTGTCAGGCTTTTCACAATACAACCATATATTCCACTTTTGCATAGATGCTTACTGTTAGCTGAAAATACTTGAAAATGTCAGGGTGGTGCAAGCAGCCTAAAAGCCTCTGAAAGGCCTTAGACCTCAGAGGGTTAACCTTAGACTTCTGTTGTATATTTTCGGCTTCAGTACACTTTTTCACACGGGTCTTGTGTGCGCCTCCTTTTTTCCATTATCTTGAGTGATTACTACTTTTTTGGGAGTGCTCACACCAAGCAATACACGGGCATTAAGTTCAAGGCGCAGACGCCGACCTTTGTTGGTCTTTTTGTCATTCACTGAGATTTTTGGAGGTCTTTGCTGCCACCACAATTCAAAAGTGGTTAAATATGTCTTCTTTCGCCGAAATAAGAAGTCTAACGGACGCGCAAGCGCGCACATTGACATATACAGAGACTGAAATTGAGAACATACTTCTTCCTGATACTGGATTATTGACAAACTTGCCACCGTCCACTGAGGACTTTACGAAGAAACTTAGACATCTTTGCGAGAAAGAGATCAGATTGAATTTGCACGGGGTCACTCTCAGCGAGTATGTGAGAGCCAAAAGAATCCCCCGAGGCCTACGTATCCAAAAGAAACCAACACTAGGCCGCAAAGACGAGGCATTCTGCACAAAATGGTGCGAAATTATGAATAAAGCCTCCCTCGATCTGATGGTGCTCGTTATTGAATATACGAAAACAGAACTGATAAAAACCAAGGAGAAGATTACCGAAGCCTACTGGAGACATTGAGAGTGGACTACCTCCGAAGCGTCTGTCTCTCCAGTTAACCTTAGACTTCTGTTGTATATTTTCGGCTTCAGTAAATCAACACTATAAATGTATTTTAAAATGTGCTGATTATCAGAAATCCCGCGAAATGAAAGACAATGGTAACTATTGTAGTTTTTGCTGGCATTATCACATCATAGACTATTAAAATAGAGTGACTGGTTCACTTTGTACATCTCGTAAAATGATGGCGGGAATCAAGCGGAACGTGCCCGTTGTGACAGCTGTTTCCTACAGGTTCATGTTTTGTGCAACACTGATTCATTTAGCCTGGTGTTAAACCTGGGAGCTACCAGGTTAACGTTGGAGCATAAATTGCCGTGGCAACTCAGCTGAGTTTCAGGTTAGCAAAGCTGATGGAACGGATCTCTGTCTAAAAATAGCTTAGTTTACCGACTTGAGCTCGGATTAGGGGTTACCGCCATTGATGGAATGGTCCCCTGGCTCGTGACAAAAGCCGCAACATAAAAATGGAGACAACACAAAGATTTGTCTATTTGACCTGTTAAAAAAAAAAGCAAAAAAAAAGCAAAACAACAAACAGTGCTTCGTTGGAAGGGTGTGACCCCAGCTGAAACACTCTTCCTAAATCACCAGAGACAACGCTATACCACAACCAACAAAAGAAGCTCACCTGAATGTAGGTCAGTCTATGGTCGTTTCACCACCTGCACCAAATTTCGGACGAGGCCCCAATTTATGTTACGACCTGGGGACCATTCCATCATTGGCGCTGAATTCAGCGGCGCTTACGCGCAAAAGCGGAGTTTCAACTAACAGCAGCTTAAACTTGAGGCAGACGCCGTTCCACCACTGAGGATCAGCTGCGTCTTGGCTAGTTTCACTTCAGCCGCGCTCATCAAAGCTGGCGTTGCGCTCGTGCACGTTGTACATGGGAAGTCCATATCGACGATTGTCGAAAATGCGATCATGTTGTAGACTCGGGCATGGCTTGTCAAATCAAGTCTTTATCAGAGACGTTAGGCGACCGTCTGTAGGCGAGCGGTAACGCAACCGCACTTTGATTAAGAGACCAGCGTTCAATTCCCACCATGCGTAATGACAGTAACTCTATTATCAAAGGGAGAGTCTCGTCCGAACCTTGATTGCCATCATTCCAATGCGCAAAAATAAAATGCTTGCATTATCTAATGTGTTTTAATGTTATCTTTCAGAAGAATTTATTTTATGATAAAAGCATAGATTAGGTAAAACGTTAGGCAGAGATAATTGAATCATTGCAATGCAAACTCCAAGTGTAGGCATCTGCAAAGTGGTTGTGAAGACGTTTTTTTTATTGCCTATGCTGAAAATAGCCTAAAGGTCTACATTTTAGGTAGGCCTATGGTAGACCTATTGCTTGACAGCAAATGAAGCCAGCCACAAAGCGACATCAAAGGAGAGAATAGGCAAACGTATGTTATAAAGTTTTCATTTCTAACATGTCGCCATGCAAGACTTGAACCCGGGACGTCCACTTAATACGCAGCGCACCTGCCCACTGTGCCATTCACGTCTTCAATATCATGGAATGAATTGTCCGATATCATCTTAGTAAATCAACACTATAAATGTTTTTAAAAATGTGCTGATTATCAGAAAACCCGCGAAATGAAAGACAATGGTAACTATTGTAGTTTTTACTGGCATTATCACATCATAGACTATTAAAATAGAGTGACTGGTTCGCTTTGATCTCGTAAAATGATGGCGGGAATCAAGCGGAACGTGCCCGTTGTGACAGCTGTTTCCTACAGGTTCATGTTTTGTGCAACACTGATTAATTTAGCCTGGTGTTAAACCTGGGAGCTACCAGGTTAACGTTGGAGCATAAATTACCGTGGCAACTCAGCTGAGTTTCAGGTTAGCAAGGCTGATGGAACGGATCTCTGTCTAAAAATAGCTTAGTTTACCGACTTGAGCTCGGATTTGGGGTTACCGCCGTTGATGGAATGGTCCCATGGCTCGTGACAAAAGCCGCAACATAAAAATGGAGACAACACAAAGATTTACAGGTCCAAAATAGTAATCTTTTATTTACAAGTTCAAACTTCAATTGTCTAGGGCCCCCATACTCAAATAGCTATTTTTGGCCCTCGAATAATTTTGAAAAAAAAAAAAATTAAAAAATGTTTTGGTCCGATCGCGCTGTCGGCTCTTATTTTCAAATCGCGCCACATACGCTATGAAGAAGCGTGCCGTGCCCCGCCCCCTCAGGCAGTTTCTCCCTTTGTGGTAGAGCGTGTTCCATTCTCCACCCTCTGCACTGTGTACTGTGATACAGTGCACTTTCCACCCTCAACTTAACGGCTAAATTTGAGGGTGAAGTGCAGGTCCAATTCACGTTCTGTCTGATACACTTCACGGAAATGACGGTTGTCGCGTGTCATCAGAGTTTACCAACCGCCAATATACAATTCATCACGGAAGACACTGTTCCTTATGTTGACAATTTTTAAAAGTTACCCCTTTCTCTTACACGGCTATTGTCTTTGGATCAAAGCTATGCTGTCATCACAGAGATTCGGCAGTTTGACCAATCTGACACTCAACCAGAGAGGAAACTACGTAACAAACATGGCGGCCGTTGAGTGCGAAAAGTGTACATAACTGCACACTAAAAACACAAAAAATGGCCGGTTTCAGGGCGTTATCCGGGTAGTTTACAGTACACTTCACCACCGCGATTAGAAATGGAACCGCCCTGCGTACCCATACACAGTGCGGGAAGGGCGGAAAGTACGAAGATTGGAACAGCCTATCAGTCACTGCAGGCTCCGGACAGAAGCACCTACGACGCTGGCATTAGAGGTTGTGAGGGAGACTACAAGGGAAGGACTGTATCAGAGCCTGTTAATAAATTATTCACAAAGTTCTCTATGCATCGTTTTTGAAAGTAATGGTCCACATTTAATTGCAAACAGTGTGTTAGGACTTCGAATTGGTTTAGCAGTAGCTGTAGCTAGTTGCTAACACAAATGAAGGCAAACTGTGTTTGAGCTCTGCTGGCAGCTAACTATTGGTAGCCTATTAAAAACGAATTGCTTAACAAACTTTTCACACTTTTAAACAGTCCCCAAATAGTTCGTTTGGAATACTAAGACCCTCATAAGATTGCAAACAAAGTTATGAGCAACTTGACAATTTATTATTGGCTTTTGCATTTAATCAACCACTGCATGAAAAGAGGAATTTGTGGATGAGTTTTGCACCTTAAATTGCCTCATACCTCAAGCCACAGCATTTGCGGCTCCCCCATGCCCCCCTCCCATCCCCTTCTTAGAAGAGCCTTCAATATGTAAATTCCAGTGATCAGGTCGGGAGCTGCCCCAGTCAATTTCAAGTGGGGTGGGGTGGGGTGAGGTCAGGTGGGTGGGAGGGAGTGGGGGGTCGGCAGGCCTGTTTCTAGGATTTTGGGGTCCCTAGGCAATGGGATTGTTGGGGGCCCTAGGGCATTTTTTGGCCTTTTACTAAAATGTGTGTGTGTGTGTGTGTGTGTGTCTGTGTGTGTGTAGGCTATGTTTTTTCACGCTGCCCAGTGGTGTTTTTCAGAATCACTAACCATTAAACCAGGGGTAGGGAACCTATATGTCTCGAGGGCCCTTGAGGCCGTTTTATCCGGCCCCTGATATCATTATAATGTTTTGCAACTTCACAGGAATCTTAGAAATTACATTTCCAATGCAATTAAGTTAGCCTATATTCAGGGGACCTAGAAAAGGTGGGGACTGTTTTAAAGGTGTCTACCTTTAAAGATGTCTATATGTCTATATAGGCCTAAAGGTGTCTATAGCCTACAGGCCTAAATTTTATGGGGAAATCCTGATTTGTGTTCATAGTACGGCCCCCGGAGGATTTTATGACCATGGTAGGAATTTGAAGTGGCCCCTCGAATGAAAAAGGTTCCCCACCCCTGCATTAAACATTTCTACTAGCCAGCTTTGCTGCCAGTACATTTTATTATGATACTATAAGCTCAGAAATTAAGTTGATCAAACAATTCGATCTGTGCTATAAACATTTAAATGAACCTACAGAATAGGCTATCAAAATAGAATCATCTGAATGATCTTTCTTGGACATACATTTTGAAGTGACCCTTCGAATTAAAAAGGTTCCTCAGCTGCTTTTGAGGAAAAACATCAATGTGCTTGGCCACTCTGGTTTTTAAATGGTATTCTGAACTAAAGCAAGGATTGTTCAAGTTAGTTGAAAATAGACCGTCTCTGGGTAGCCCCTTAATGCGCGCAGTACCTCCTGAGGCACGCTGTAATAGACATTGAAATGTAACTACCATAGCACTACAATACTATGACACAACACAGGCCCTTTAGTAATGCACCACGACTTGGTCATTACCATACTGGTAACAATGAATTTATAAAGCCGCGCCTTAAGGGGTTAAATAGTTCTTTTTCTAACTTCGCTCGGTGTTTCACTATGGGATACGCTTGGGCGTGACCATCTATGGAAGCTCCAATGACATTACGTCTGTCAAAGACAGACAGTCGACGCAGTCGGGCTCCGCCCGCTTGGGGTGTCTACCCCCGTCGACACGCTGAGTCCAGCATTCTCGCTTTCTTCCCGTGAAGATCTACTACAAGCTCCTCGCACCTGCCAAGGCTGTGCTCGCTTAACCGTTCACAGACGGACCGTCCAGGACCCCGTCGCCGAACGCGACCGCGGCCGGTAAGTGCTATATTGTTTGCCTTCGTCAAGAAGTGCATTGAAGGTTTGCAGTTAAGTCAGCTTACTTTCCAACTCTAGTGAAGTGTCCGCGTCGTGGCGAACTTCAAGTTTAGCATGGCGGGCTGCCTAACCCACTACCTAACTTCAGCTTAGCCTGATTTAGCTACCTCTACCTCCACCGAGCACTCGGCTGCCGGTGGTACTTTATTAATGGTAGGCTACACCTTACAACAGGGAGCGAGAACGCCTAGCTCGCTACTCTGACTATTTTCATCTGTTTTCTGTTTGTAACCCACCGCATGTGAATCCACTCGGCGGGAAAAAAGTTGCTAGCTTCGAATTGTAGC
Organism: Engraulis encrasicolus; assembly: GCF_034702125.1. Classification (NCBI taxonomy): domain Eukaryota; kingdom Metazoa; phylum Chordata; class Actinopteri; order Clupeiformes; family Engraulidae; genus Engraulis; species Engraulis encrasicolus. Next base: position 416,153 of record NW_026945808.1, on the reverse strand, counting down.
TACAAGTTTAGCATGGCGGGCTACCTAACCCACCTAGCTACCTAACTTCAGCTTAGCCTGATTTAGCTACCTCTACCTCCACCCAGCACTCGGGTGCCGGTGATAACTTATTAATGGTAAGCTACACCTTACAACAGGGAGCGAGAACGCCTCACTCGCTACTCTGACTATTTTCATCTGTTTTCTGTTTGTAACCCACCGCATGTGAATCCACTCGGCGGGAAAAAAGTTGCTAGCTTCGAATTGTAGCTACTCCGCACGTGCGGCTAATCTGCTAACACTGGTGTTAACTGAAGTAATCACTTGTTATGACGAGTTCTTCGAGTAACACTACTCTCCTCTCTCTTTTATTCTGAAAGATGCTTCAGGCATTTCCCCCGCCATGGGGAAGAGTGAAAACAAAGAGTGAAGAGCCCGTTGCCTCCCGTGCCGGCGTCACGCAGCCAACCATGGCGGGCGGAGAATCCCAGGTCTGCATGGAACCCTACCATGCACATGCAACGGTTGCAGGCCGCCATACCTGCACCACTGCGTGGACAATACCAGAGGGAATTCGGGAGCGGAGGCTGAATGTGGTGATCGTCACTAACAGCCCCCATGTATTAAAGTCAGACTCTGGATACCATGCCACCCGAGGACGACCCCAGCTTAGGCTACCCCCTCTCACAGGGAGCAGGAGGATACCCAAGCATAAAGCACAATATCAGGGACATCACGTCGCTGCCCCCTCGACCCCAACAGGGTGGGCGACCTATCCTGCAGTAATCAAGGCCCCCCAGTGACCATGCTGACTCGGCGGCCCTCTGCTCAGGATGCAGGAGACAAGGAAAGGGACCAGCAACACTGCCCCCAACCCCCCTCCCTCCTCAAGTCCAACCTGGCCACCCCTCCCAGCAGTCCTGGCCTGTCTGAGAGATGGCCCCCTGTCACTGGAAGCCTCACAAGTATTCCAAATGTGCCCTAACCGACGGGCTGTGTCGACTATGTCCAACATCGCTCTCCCCTGCAAGAGAGACTGATAGGTGGGCGAGCCGGTCCGATTGCTCTCTGATGCTGTCACCAGGTCCAGACGGACACGGCAAAACAGACACTCAGGCATCATCTACACGCTGCACCAAGGGCCCGGCGCTGTGCTGGTGAAGATGAGGGAGACAAGGTCTCGGCAGGCAGAAGGATGATGCTCTCTGGGCGAGCCTGACACACAAGCCGCCCCCAGGCCCCAACCTCCCAGACAGGTCAACACTGCCAAGGTAGTCATCCTATGGAGAGAGAGGCCATAGCCTGCACCCTAAGGGCTAGAACGGTCAGAAGCTCAAGGTGCTTCAACCCAGAACAGAGGCCCAAACTGTCCAAACGGCCTACAGGACCCAGTGGCGGACCTGACAGCCCAGGCTCACTTGTTCCCACGTCCTCGCCCACAGCGGAGAGGAAGATGGAGAAAAGGTTATGTCTTACAGGTGTTCAAAATCTGAAACTGCAGACAAAGTGTCACCAAGCACAAATCACACCCAATCTCAGTGTCCAGTAAATATACATTATTCGCACCTAGGCCGTGGGCCAAAGGCGAATCTGTTGATACAAAATAAACGCCAATGCTACACAGAGGGTAATTTCACCAAACTGTTCAGTATACCAAGGTGTTCAGTATACAAAGATCTTTATCTTCCTAGCAAGGGCCAGGAACGATTTGGTCAACACATAAGATGCACATAATGCATGAGAGCGGTCTCATCTCACTAAGGTGTTAAGTAGACTAAGGTCATTCGCACCAAGGCAGGGCCAAGGGCGAATTTTATTAACACAATATACACACACTGTCTCACCAGACTAAAGTGTTAAGTAAACAAAGGTCATTCGCATCTAGGTAGGGGCCTAGTGCGAATTGTCTTAACACATAACAATGTTAACATGTTATAAACATGCACACTTTGCATCTCACCAGACTAAAGTGTTCAGTAAACAAGGGTCTTTCGCATCTGGGCAAGAGCCAAGGGCGAAATTGTTACTACATAACTTACACAAGTAATGCAAAGCAGTAGCCTCTGTCTCACCAGACTAAACTGCTCAGTAAACAATTATCATTTGCATCCAGGCAGGGGCCAAGGGTGAAATTGTTAACATTATGCACACAGGGGATACTATCACAGTAGTCTCAGCAGTGTTAAGGGAACAAATATCCCTCGCACCCAGGCGAGGGCAGATTTGGTAACACAAAAGTGGCTCCCCTTGCAGCCTAGGGGTAGCCTCAACAGACCAGTGTGCTTTAAAATAAATAAAGAATGCCATCCCCATCCAGGCCTTGGGCCAAGGACGGAGTTGTTATTGAGAAGTCACACACGAGGTGTACAAGTACAATGTACTGACACCAGAAATCTCTCAAAAATAAATACGGTACATAAATAAAGAAAAGGGGTGCACCACTGTCATAACACCACCAGGGCGCACCATTTCCCCTTTATTGGCAGCGGAGACATAGCAGAGATCTCTCCGGTGACGCCACTATTGTGCGTCACGTCACGGCTGCGTGGGTAACGTGACTAGCGTCATATAAGAGCGACGGGTCATGCTCATCCATGACGCACAGTACACAAACGCAACACTACTTTATTCCACTGTAAGTGGATAAAGAACTTCTGTTGATCACAAAACCACCTAGGTTCAGTGGAACACTAATTTAAGGTCAGTAGACTGAGTTCTCGAGTTACGAACGAAGAGATCCCTTCTTTTCTACTCTAAGGAGCCGTCAATGGGCTCTGTTCAACATACTGCGCGATCTCAGCTGGAAAGCGCATTTTACAGACCGCCTTATAAAAACAGGTATGCCACAATCACATACATCTGACAACAAGGTGCTTTGTCAATCATATCATCGTCTCGATTTTGGGGTTGTCACAAGAGTTACAGCAGATGATCTTATCACAAGGCTGTAGCCTGTCTGAAATCAGAATGTGTATTATGAGTTTCGCCGCCACGGCAAAACATACAGCATTCTCGCTGTCTCAACCGGCGATTGAGGACGGCGTTAGCCCCTCTGACAGGCTTGGGATCAGAATACTGTAATTAAGACATTTTCCCCTATTGCTCCCTCTCGAAGGAGTCAGCATTAGATTCCAGGCGCTAAAGCATCGAGTGAATTTGGGTTCAACAAGTCACCGTTAGTAGTAGTCAGACAAGGTCTAGACTACAGTTGGTGTAATGGCATCCGCTATTACGGTAGCGAGAGGTGTCTCTCTATGATGAAGGGCTTTTACAGTAAAGCTTACAGTAAAGCTTACTGGCCACGTTGTTCATGCAGTGGTTTCACCATCGCACGTCCAGGGCGACCATATACATTAAGTGTTCTGGGCCCTGAAACATTTCCAAAACGATGTAGGTGGTTGAGGAAACTATTGCTGGGTCACAGTTTCTGTTAAGTCTGCAGAACAGGGCCAAGGGGAACATCCTCTCTACTCTCAAACATCGGCTTGTGTGGGGCAGGGGTTGGTGCAGGTTTTTGCTATCTCTACACCTTGTAAGGAAACACACAGTGCCCTCTATTCCTCCTTGGCATAAAAGATGCACTAGATTGCTATGGGCAAAACACCCTGCTCTATGCATTCACATCAATAAGCATAATAACCCCCACACTGGTCAGAGTCAGGCAACAGAGCCTGCTACTGATTTTGTTGGCCCAATTATGTCACCCTATGGGGTCACGATTGTGTAAGGGTGTTCGGAGGGCCCTCAGGGGCCCCACCTCTACTGAGAGATCCTCTCAGACAAGAAGCGATATTTATAATTCACACCTAGACAGGCTGGTCCGGTAGGCTCATTCTGTGAGAGGTAGAATTCAGACGCAGTCGCCCTCTCCCAGCAGTCACCGAGACTGTACTAGGGGCGACAGCAGCATACACACTTCAAACTTGGTCATAAATGGCGTGTGTTCAAGGTATGGGGCACACGGAGACACTTCTCCCTAACGCCCTGTTGTTCAGCTTCTTAGCTTCCTACGGGATCTTATACACAGGGTTAAAGTCTTTCCCAATAGGAAAGTTTACCTTGCTGCATTTTCAGCCAGCCACTGAAGTTTTGAGTACAAGCCAGCAGGGTAGTACTCCTTGGAGACTTAGTTCTGGTTAAGTTGAGCTACACGCTCACCCCTCCAAATCACTGGTTTGAAGTTTAGCTTGTCAAGACTGTTCTAATACAGCATTAACCACCATGAAATGAGTGAGTGAACTAAAAGCCTTCCTTGTGAGGCCCTCTTGGTTTACAATCTGACTCTGATTTGAAGAAGGTGCGTCTTCTCCCCATTACAGATTTGTGCCCAGAGCAGGACTTTCTTTAGATGTCGGAGAAAGGACCTGGATGCCCCGCACCCTGCCCCCTCACTCAGAGGAGGGTCAGGAGCTCAACTATGTGTGTCCTGTTAAAGCTCTGTGACTATACAGAATTTAGCAGAGTTCAACTTTTTGTGGCGGCCACACACCATAAAGGACTACCACTGCCACGTCAGGGGTTGTCTCATTGGATTGTGAAAGCTACAGCGGTTGCCTATCAGAATAATGTCTCGCCGGCCCCTTAGGGACCTAAGAGCTTATGCATTAACAGGAATGGCCAATTCCAGGGCACTGTCCACGGGGTTGCCAATGGTAGGCCTGTGCAATGTAGCGAACAGGGCCCCAGGGTACACGTTCGCCCACTTTCATGAGCTATAGGTATCTGGCCGACACTTATCTCACGCTGTACTAGGTTCTGACTCCCCAGCAGCGATCTATACATTCTGACCGATGCTACTGTAATAAGGGCTTTACATAGCGTGCATTCCGGGAGTGGGCTATATCTCCCATAGTGAAACACCGAGCGAAGTTAGAAAAAGAACGTTAGGTTATGGCTATAACCCTCGGTTCTTTGATAACAGAGTGAGGTGTTTCACCTATTTTTCCCTCCTTGCACTAGTTGTTAGGTGGGGAAGAAACCGTTAAGAATGCTGGACTCAGCGTGTCGACGGGGGTAGACACCCCAAGCGGGCGGAGCCCGACTGCGTCGACTGTCTGTCTTTGACAGACGTAATGTCATTGGAGCTTCCATAGATGGTCACGCCCAAGCGTATCCCATAGTGAAACACCTCACTCTGTTATCAAAGAACCGAGGGTTATAGCCATAACCTAACGTTCTATCACCACTTTAGGTGGCAGTAAAACGAATTGGCACAATGCGAATTCCACACACAAGCCAAAGAAGCCATCAGCCGCGGTCAACAGCACCTTCCTGATTGAAGAGAACCACGCGTTGTCTGTGTGGTTTACAAGTTTCTTGGCGATATGGGGGGAAAGTTCCTCACATACCAACGGAAAATGGGCTTCATATACATGTAAGTACATTTTACTCAACTGTGGTTTAAAGTTTCAGTACTCAAGAGCGATTGAATAGCTCCTCTGAACACAGATCCGCCATTGCTAAGTTATGGCACAGCCGCTTTACATAGCTGGTAGCTCAAGTCCCCTCAATGTGACTACACTAGTTGCTGCTGTACGCTAGGAAATTCTGATGACTTGCGAGCATCGTAATGACAAAATGCTGTGGTGAAACAGTGAATATGTTAACTATACTTGTTGATGGTAAATTGTTTGACATTGCTCGTTCTCAGTTGCCTTTCCCCTGCCTAAAGATAGACAAAGGCTACCGTTAGCATGCTATTGCGTTAGCTCATCAACTAGATGCTGGGCACTGCTCATTTTTCACGTCTGCCCGGCATTTCGCTGATGAACTAACGCTTAGACGCCTTGCCAATGTATTTTACAGCGGCAAAAATGCATCTAGGCGACGTTGGAAAGACTGGTGTGCCGTCTGGGTATGTTGGTTTTCAGTGCTGGGCAGTAGCGAAGCGACTAGTTTAATTACATTCTCTAGTAGCTTGGTCGTAGCGTCACCACTATGGTAAGGGGATGGAGACTCCCAACTGAGATCGCTCCCGGACGTGCGGTCCCAGGTGTTTCTATCACTCCCGGACGTGCGGTCCTACCCGATTATATTTCACGTATTATCATATACTGCCACATACAAGCAATTTAGGGTTAGGTTTAGGGTTAAGGTTAGGGTTAGAAACAAAAAACTAACATCAACAAGATAACTGGCTCCGTCATATGGCGGTGGTACCGATAGTCTGGCTAGTGGGAGCGTCCTGGGTTGGGAGCGTCAATCAGGGAATCATACGAGTAGCTAACATCCCTTGAAACACATTGCCCTTTCACCAAACCGACCGATTCTTCCTTGTTGCGTTCTGTATTATGAAAGCTAACCGTGAGTAGTTCTGGCGGCAGCTCTCAGTAACGCGAGCCCAATGTATCAGCGCGAGCTCAATATTGACCAGAGTAGCCATTTGCAACAGTAGGCAACCTGTCCTTTAAAAGTATGGGTCCTCAAAACAGCACTTGTTGCACAAATAAGTGTAGATGGCCTCTTCAAGAAATTGAAATTATGTATGGTCACTTTTTCTTATTGTTTCACGTGGAGGTCTACTGACCTTGTCTAAATAATGTAGGCTAGTTTATGTCCATGTATTATATTAGGACCCAAGGTTAATGGGTTATTCTATTTACCATGTTTTCACAGGCTGCTGTCTCATAATATGGCGAAGACGAGTCACCTGAAGGCCTAACTCGCCATAGAAGACTGAAAGAATGTAAGATTAACTTCTTTGAGACCAATATGACTTGCTTATTGATACATTTGCTATATCAATATGAGGTGCATGGCAAAATATTTAATTTATTTGTCTCGCTTCTAGGAGCTGTAGAAACAACAGGGTGTTCTTTTTCAGGGTATTCTTTTTTTATAGAACTGGACAGGTCATTTATTCGTTCCCCTTGTTTTTTGAAGTGTCCTGCAGGATGCTGTGTCCTGCAATCCTGTGTGCTGTGCTACAGACGCGTGTGGAGGTCAACCCAAAATGGGCACAGTCTCACCACAGAAGAGTGAAAGAGGGTAAGCTTAACCTATAGCCTACGTCAGGGTCGGGGAACGTTTCTCATTCGAAGGGCCGCTTCAAATTCATCCGAGGGGCCGTAAAAGTCCTCCAAGGGCCGTACTATGAACACAAACCAGGATTTTCCCTTTCACTTTAGGCCTATATTGAAGGCAGCCACATTTAAACAAACGCCACCTTCTTCAGGTTCCCTGAATATAACTTAATTGTATTGCAAATGTATTTTCTAAGGTTCCTTTACAAAATATGTCATATTTTATGTGAAGCTGAATAGCATTAAAATTATATCGGGGGGCCAGATAAAACTGCCTCAAGGGTCGCAAACGGCCCTAGAGACATAGGTTCCCCACCCCTGGCCTACATTGTCAATATGACTTGTGCTACTTTATAGATAAGTAATCAATGCTGTGCATTGCTATGTTTTGATTTATTTTCTTACATCCTACAGATCCTGGAAGGGAGATGGTAGTGTCCTGCAGAATGGTGATGGGCCAATCTTACAAGAGACCACAGAAAACTGATATAGTGTAAGATTATCCCTGTTGGGCTCAATAGGTCTTGCTTATTGACATATTTGCTATGTCAATATGAGGTGCATGGGAAAGTATTTATTTATTTGTCTCGCTTCTAGGAACTATAGAAACAACAGTGCCTGCTGCAGTATAACGAGGACACCCTGAGCAGAGAGCTCCAATAGACCCAGGTCCAGTGTCTTGGCAGGGTGAAATGGCACTGATATGGGTATGTACTAATGTCAGTTAAAATGAATTAATTAATTCTCATATCTGAATAATGTGAACACTGGATTTACCACACACACACACACACACACACACACACACACACACACACACACACACACACACACACACACACACACACACACACACACACACACACACACACACACACACACACACACACACACACACACACCCTAGGCCTAGATGATTTGGACCCAAGGTTACTTTTACCACAGCTCTGGCACATCAATTTTCATTTGTTTAATAACTGGTCAGGTAATTTATTCATTCCCCTTGTTTTTTTTGTTTTTTTTTGTAGTGTCCTGCAGGATGCTGTGTCCTGCAATCCTGTGTGCTGTGCTACAGACGCTTGTGGAGGTCAACCCAAAATGGGCACAGTCTCACCACAGAAGAGTGAAAGAGGGTAAGCTTAACCTATAGCCTACGTCAGTGGTGGGGAACCTTTCTCATTCGAAGGGCCAATTCAAATTCACCCGAGGGGCCGTAAAAGTTCTCCAAGGGCCGTACTATGAACACAAACCAGGATTTTCCCCTTTACTTTAGACCTATATTGAAGGCAGCCACATTTAAACAAACACCACCTTCTTCAGCTTCCCTGAATATAACTTAATTGTATTGCATATGTATTTTCTAAGGTTCCTTTACAAAATATGTCATACTCATATTTTATGTGAAGCTGAATAACATTAAAATTATATCGGGGACCAGATAAAACGGCCTCAAGGGTCGCAAACGGCCCTCAAGACATAGGTTCCCCACCCCTGGCCTACATTGGCAATATGACTTGTGCTACTTTATAGATAAGTTCTCAATGCTGTGCATTGCTATGTTTTGATTTATTTTCTTACATCCTACATATCCTGGCAGGAAGACATAGTGCATGAGACCATAGAAGACTGAAATAGGAGATTATCCCTGTTGGGCTCAATATGACTTGCTTATTGATATATTTGCTATGTCAATATGAGGTGCATGGTGAAGTATTAATTTATTTGTTGTTTCTACAGCTCCCAGAAGTGAGACTGAGTGCCTGTTGCAGTATGACGAGGACGCAGTGACCAGAGACCTTCAGTAGACCCTGCTGGCATGATTGGCGTCTGAAGAACATGAAATCAACAGCAATGTTTATAATGTTGTACATACCTGTATAGTCTGTATTAAAAGGCAGTACCTGTAGTATTTTTCCTCTTACTTTCATATTTACCACATATTTACTATGAATTGACAACTTTTACTCAAATCCATTTTTGTATGTGCCCTGACTAAAACTATCCTTAAACCTAACCTGTCAGAGATGTAACAACAACCTGCTCTTAGCAATGTGGCAGCAGTCTACTTGGATGCAGCGGGGAACATACAATGCTTTTTCAAAAAAGGGTTCTATGTTTCTGAGTTTTATGAATTGTGCCCTTCCCAAACATCATGCATAGGCTAAGCGTATCTATGACACGCTGATTTGAACTCACTATCGCGTGTGTCCAATACGCATTTTCAAGTTAAGTCGTGCTCCACAACGCCCTGTGACAGGTTAGGTTTAGGGATGGTTTTGGTTTAGGCACAATTTAGGTAGAAGTTCGCCTAATCTCGCTGTTCTTGGCAAAAGTAAAGCAGCAGAAACATTACTTCAGTGACAGGTTAGGTTTAGGGGTGGTTTTGGTTAGGGCACAGCAAAACATATTTGCGTTTAGTAACAGAAATGCGCTGTGACAAAACAAAATCGCCGACACGGCGGGAAAACTGCGCAAACCTCGTCACTAGTCAAAAGTGCATGAAAGCGCTTTACCGTTGCGTTGAGGAGCACGCTTTGAATTCAAAATGCGTCGCACCATGCACTAGCGTGCGATACGTACGCTAAAGCATGATGACAGCCTGCCCAAACTTAACTTGTCGGCAATGAAATGTTTCCTAGTTGTACATTTGTGACCTGAGTGCTGTGTACATCACTGCATATATAGTATATTGTTTGCAGGGTATGTGTGTAGTTGCATGGTTCTTGTCAAAGTGTGTGTACATTGTTTGGTGTGATATTAAAAGCGTTTTTAAAAAAAATCATTTTCATTTCATTCATTTTCATTTTATCAATAAATTCACATCATGCATGCTAAAGCCCCATCACAGTGCAGCCTATAATGATGTGAATATACAAAGTAAAATCAACCTAGGTATATTAATAATAATTTTTGCATAATTATACGGACCTACTGTATACGGTCTGCATAAATTAATCCAACGTGACCAATAGAAGGTCGTAGCTGCTAACCAATAGCGCAGCTCTTTTACTTTGAGTCACGTGTCTTTTTCGTCCAATAAGAGCGAGGCTAGTCCGCGTTCCGGGCTGGCTGTCATTGCCTTTCATGTGGTAATCGTTGGGCCATTAACACCCTGCTGTGAGACCTGTTCGCGGCTCGCGATTCGCTTCCGGGCGATTTAGGTGTCATCAAAATTGTTAGTTTTGATTCTCTCAAGCGCTCAAAATCAGACGAAAGTTAGGCAAGTCCGTGGACGATTAGGGACGAGTTCATTGTCACAAATCCCCCTTTTCGTGCTGTGAACATTGCATCAAATGTGCCATTTTCTTGTTGACAAAACCTCGTGTTCTCCTATCTATGTGTCCTCTTTTTTGAGTCCATTATTGCATCTGATTCTCATTATGCATGTGAGAGCTGCATAAACAAAGTCATAATAAGCAACATGTGTTTGAAAAGTTTTATCTTCAGGCTTATTGGTTTTCTCACTAAGAAATAAATCTTCATGAATGTAGTCTGCAAATACAGGCCAACAGATAATCTTCTGTCATTTAAAAAAATACTGAAGGGTGGGTGGCAATGAGAGCATTGCAGGCACCTCACCCCACAGTGCTCGGCCCGGCCCGGCCCGGAAAATCGATACGACCTGTACGGTACAGTTGCATCGATTTGCAAACGTCTGCATCGGTAAGAAACGCAAATAAAATCGAGATACATCGTATCTTGACTGTCCGCATCGGTACAAACCGGATAATATCTCTTAAAACTTTTTAGAAACTGTCAATTTCAGGATTTGTTCTCGTGCGCAACGCACATCACCTTGCTCTGATTCAGACCGCCTTTCCATCTCTATTGCGAGGTTTCCATCTCTATTGCGAGGAGGCGTGACCAAGCAAACAGAGTCAAAGCGGCAGGTTACCAGCAACGTGGGGCACATTTTGTTACATACAGCGAGTTTTCTAGTCATCCGGTGACTTTTTAAATGAAAGTTTCTAGTGACCATCTTCTGCGAGTCTCGCTTCACTATTTGAGTTGATAGGGTATTCTACCGTGCAGCACAAACAACAAGAGAAAGTTGTCTGCCAACATGTTGCCGTTTCCAGATGACAGCAGCATAAGCATAGTCAGCGCACGAGATTAAAACGTTACAGAGCCTGCATTCGTGTTAAGTTCATTGTTCATGCTGTAAAAAAGAAGTGAAGTCGCTAAGTTGGCATCATTGCTTAGGAGCCTGTTATATTTAGCTCTCGTGATGGACACACACAGTCTGATTTGCTGCTCGTGCAGATTGTTCATGAAGTTTAAAAAGTCCTGTTGAAAAGTACACTATTCCAACACAGTACACACGTTAACCCCCTTCTGATATTAACCCTATTCCCAACATCTACTTACTAGATTGTTCTAATTTGGATCAATTGTAGTTGATAAGTTGTTCAGAGCTTAGGCTACCTGTAAATGTGGTTATTACATGTCCAGGTCAATATTCCAACATGAGCAGAAGCTCTGTGTTTTTCCCATTTCTATTTAAAAAAAGAGATATCATTTCACGTGNAATCAGACACTTTGGGACCCGACCGACCCGGATTTCAATCATACTTGGTGTACCTTTTTAGTAGAAAGGTAGCACCCCAGAACTGCATTGGTTTGAATCTGACACTAATATTAAGGGAGAAACAGACTAGGAAAGGTTCACATGTGAGGGTAGGACACTATACATTCAGCCTTGAATATATCAGTCAGTGTTAGTCACAAAAAGATGCCTGTGGTGTTGTTTGAACGCTCTTTTCTGGCTCTACATATTACACAATCACCTTGGAATACAACTCTCAGAATATGAATTATGATAAATTGAAAAATTAAAAATTGAATATCTAAAAAAAGCTATATTTTAAAATGGCCAGTTCCTTGTCCAAACGTAGCCGGCAATGTCATGAGCAACACCTCAAATGCTGGTGTTTGGTTCGTTATTCATTTCAGAGAGAATTTGACTCACAAATATGGCATCATACAGACCACTTACTAATAATATGGTAATACCATAGTAGCATCACATAAAAAAACAAAAACAAAACAAAAATAGTCAGTGTCCATGGTCCCAGGTTTCAGAAACTAAGGCAGATGTCCATTTATACACACCAAATGATGATATGTGAATGTTCTCTGTGTAACTGTGCCATCTTCCCTTTACCGTACTTTAAAGAGATAATCAATGGCTACACTTTCATTTTGCACTCTACCAGTGCATTTGAAGCAGCAGCTGTGTCTTTTGTAGATAACGTATAAGTACGTCCCGTTGCAGTTACAGGTTCCACTACCAGAAGCACATCCTGATGATCCATGACAAGTCTATCTGGTCTGAAGGGAAAAGTGAAGGATAGAGATGGTCCATGAGGATGCAGGAAGTTCAGTTTCACGTCTCCAGTGCTCGGCATACATTCCTCAAAACATGCTAGCCATTAGTTGCCATCATATACAGCTACAACATACCCTTTGATGCTTGAAAATGTAGCGCATTCCTTTACTGAGCTCTTTCAATTTTTCAACTTTCAACTCTGCCTTCTCTGAATGCTGAAAATGGCCTAACTTCCACTGTGTCCATTGACAATGGACAGAAGCTGTGTAGTTTTTGAGTACCTGTAATAGTGTTTGCCGATTCAAACCTTTTCGACAGGTTCTCAGCTTCATGATGGTACATCTCTGTTTTGGCAAACTAGCAATGGATGTTCTTGACATTATCCTTGACAGAACGTCCAAAGAAGATCATATATTTTTCTGATGGCTGTGCTGCACAATATAAGAACCTTAAAAACATAACAAATTTGTGCCACCACGAGGCAGATTTTCACATACCTGCAGAGTGGCACTTTTTTGCCACATCACATGGCAAAGGTCCATGTGATGGCGTTGGAGGGACAGTTAAATGGCTTGCTGCACGAGCAAGTCTGCAACGTCCTATTGACAATTAAATTGTAACGCCATACCAACGGTTTGAATTTGTCAAGGATAAAATTTTAAGATAAAAGGTGGAAATGCCCTCAAAGTTGCAATGAAACATAACTTATTGTTACAAGTTATTGTAAATAAAGCCTGGGTTATCACTTAACTTGATTTGTTCAGAATATCCCTGAAGCACACAGATACTTAGGATACCTATACACAAATATGGCTGCATAAAGCCTATGTGATATTTAGCATCCAACTTGCATCTTTGAGTTTATGAATTTAGGGTCATGAGTACCAGCTTTTTTTCAGTCAGTCCGTCATTTTATTCACAACTTTAAAACTTTATATCTGGAATAAAGTAAATCAATAATAATAATAATAATAATAATAATAATAAAAATAATAATAATAATAATAATGATGATGATGAATGGGAAACATCATTTTTCCCTGCATTCAAAAAGCAAACAGAAGACCATAGGGCTAACACTTAATAATCCACTCTACAATAACTATGACAGATGCAAAAACAGTCAGTGGTCAGTCTTAGAAATTGCATGTGCACTTGCACAGATGTGTGCACTTTAACTCTGCCTCCATGCACTTGCACCGAGATCTGGCAGGTCTATTTGTACAAGTACTAGTACAGCTGCACTTCACCTCTAGTTGGAATACATCTTTGGAAACTGCATCTTTGGTAGTGTAGTCCAAATCTGGGAACTGTTCATTTGTTACCAAATTGGCAGGCATTTCTGGCAAATGCAGATACCTACGCTGGTAACCAATGGACAGTTCCCAGATGACAGAGATGTCCTCATAACAGAAGATGATTGTGTCCGTATGAAATAGTCCTATAGTATTATTTAGTATGCTTGCCAAAGGCCTCTGCTTGCCCCCAGCAAGCATACTAATTGTTCTCCAACAGTTTATTTAGTATGCTTGCGGGAAAGCATACTAATTGTTCATCAAGAGTTTATTATTATTCTACATTTTTCCATTCACCTCGGCCTATGGGAATCGCCATTCATTAGTATGGCGGCTTTGAATCGTTGCAGCGTTCGAGATAGAGACACGGTTCAAGTGCCAAAACGAACGGCTCGAAAAGGGCCCAGGGTGGTGTATTTTTCGCTGGCCTACCCCCTTTCATTTGTTCACCAGACTTGTTTTTCCTCAGTTTTCTCTCTGTTTTCCCCCTCATTGAAATGAATGGTAGAATGGTCAAGATGATGTCACAAACTGTGGCAGTTAGAGTGAGAGGTGACCTGTCCTGGGGTTTTTAAGGTAAAGGCATTGTCAGAGAGGTCTTGGCTCTGAATACAAACTGTGTGAAGATCATAAGCCAACTCTTAAAAATGTTTCAGAGAGAACAGTTTTAAAATCCCTATGATGTGACCTTATTCACTTAGAAAAAAATCAGCTCAGCGCATAGGCCTGAATACGGTATGTCATTTTTTTTGACTGAACCATTTGGCCTAGAAAAGTGATCTCAGCTTTGACATGAAGAGCAGGGTTGTGCCATTTGTGTGTCAATATCATCTAACAACTTGCAAAACTTTTGGAGATATGACAGCGTAAAAATAAGGCTGCACATATTACTCAGCTATTGACTGCCAAACTGTCACCTTTAGAATCTTCATTCACACACACACACACACACACACACACACACACACACACACACACACACACACACACACACACACACACACACACATGCAGCCTTGTAGAACTTTAGACCTCTGCTGTCACCTGGGCAACCGTGGCCTAATATGCTGCTGTGGCCACTCTATACAGTAAGTGGCAGTGGCCTACTGGGTAGGGTGTTGGTCTGTCAGAGGGTTGCAGGTTCGAATCCCACCCTTACCTCTCCCTACCCACCCATTGCTGAAAGGCACCTGAAGCATATCCATACACGCACACACCTCTCTCTCTCTCTCTCTCTCTCTCTCTCTCGCACACACAGACAAACACACACGCGCAAACACACACACACACACACACACTCAGACCTCTATCTCTTTCCCTCGTGTTTCTGTGTGTGTATACAACAGCTCTGTGTGTGTGTGTGTGTGTGCATAAGCCGCAAGCATACTAATAGCATTGTCTCTCCGGAAATGCAGTCTTATTATTATTATTGATTTATTTTCTTCCAGAAATAACTTCTTTTGTGATTTTATGAGTGAACAGAATATGGCTTGATTGAAAAAAAGTCGCTAGAAGTTGCCAGATGATGTCACAGCATCACGCATGCAGCGCAAATCTCTAGAAAAGATGTGTGCACGGCTACGCAGAGCTGCAGTTCTGTTGAAAAACAATGATTTTGTCACTTAAATGAAGAGTTTTTCAAAGTAGCCAGATTCACCAAAAAGTCGCCAAAGTCGCCAGATGTGTTTTTTTGTCGCCAGGTCCAAAAGTCGCTAAATCTAGCGACAAAGTCGCCAAATTGGCAACACTGTATTTGAGTCCAGGAACATGAATACATACTTACAAATCCCTAGTACCTTAGAATAGGATACACCAAGCCTAACATAAATCATCATGCCTCGCTTTCTTAAATCAGCACAGTTCACACAAATGCGTCAATTGTTGCACCCTATATCTTTGTAATATCTTTAGTTAGAGACTTATATTGCCTTTAAATGAAATTATTGGGCCACAAAACCTATATTTTGACACCAAGATCATGCTCATATAACAACCAGATCCAAAGTTATGGCTCAAAACAAATACAGGTTTTTGCGATGGCGGCCATCTTGGATTTCGTGTTTTTGAAGTAGATCCCTTCGTTTGCGAGCGTGGAGCCGCTTCTAATTGGAATCAGCATCCCCAAAACCCCCTATATACCAATTTTCGTGCTTTCTTCCGGAAGTGAACATCTTTTTGGTCAGTGGTCCTGGGAGATTTCAACCACGGAAATCTCAAAACAGTACTTCCAAAATTTCATCAACATGTCAACTTCCCAACAAGAGAACAAGAGAACAAAACACCCTGGACCTCGTTTACACAAATCAGAAGAGAGCATACAAGGCAAAGCCCATCCCCCACATTGGATCATCAGACCACACAACGATTCTGCTACTGCCAGCTTACAGACAAAAGGCAAAACTCACCAAACCAGTTCAGAAGGAGGTGAGAAAATGGCCTGAGGGAGCCATCTCACGACTGCAGGACTGCTTTGATACCACAGACTGGGACATCTTCAAAACAGCTGCCTAACTAGGGTGACCACCTGTCCGGACTTCGGCCGGACAACCCCGCCCCTTAACTATCTAACCTAGCGTCCTTGCGCAGTACCCGTGGCTTCAACTGGCTGACTCTCCGCCTTCGTGTCACTCCCAGACTTCGTGTCATTCTAAACAGCAGGCTGGAATGAGGAAGCTGCGCTGCCATCTTACCTCGACTAACTCGGCTACCAAAAACAGTTTTAGTTCTAAAACAAGATGTTTTGGGAAGGATTTTCGCATTTCATTACACCTACATCCCCACTCCGATAAAGGACTCATCAGAACAACTAATTTAACGTTGTATCAGAGACAGTAGAGTAGGCTATACGATAGACAATCCCTCCGTTGATGTAGTCTGTACTTATTTCTGCTTTTTTCATGCATGCATGATGTGCATAGCCTACAATTTATTTGAAGTACTTTACTGAAAGTAAATGTCAGGAGTGTGTTGATCAGCTGTGTTTTAAAACGAGAGGCAGCCGCTTCTGTCAGCATTTTTTTTCCTGCAGACGCTTGGATAACCATAGCAACAGCACGAGCTCAAAATACAGAGAGCGCCCGTGCAGAAAGACGCTTTCTTTGCCCTGGTTGAAAAGTTATGAGAGCCCTCGTTGTAAATGCATTTAGCGGACAAACTTGCTTGCACTATGCGTTGCCAGTACAGCAATACAGTTAATTTGTTGTGCGGGGTCTGTAGTAAAATCTGGAGTAACATGGCGGACGCAGATATCGGAAACACGACCGTCTGTCAATCTAGTTTGTGTCAATGACGTTGCCTCGTATATCGAGGCCATAAGCACAAGGCGAGGAGGAGAGGAAAGACAAAGAGAGGGACACACGAACGTCGTAAACAGGTCGTAAAAACGGACCGATGGCCACCCTAGCTGCCACCCACAGCAATCACATTGACATTGAGGAGTACACAGACACCGTGACCTCCTACATCACAAAATGCATCGATGATGTTACAGAAATAAAACACATCACCACCAGGGCCAACCAGAAGCCATGGTTCACAGGAGACGTTCACCGACTGCTGAGGGCCCGAGACAAAGCCTTCAGAGCAGGAGACGTAGCTGGCCTAAAGACAGCAAGGGCAAACCTGTCCCAGGGCATCAGGAAAGCAAAAAAGGAATACTCAGACAAAATAACAACACACTTCAAAGACAGCAGAGATGCACAGAGCCTGTGGCAGGGCATACAGGCCATCACGGACTATAAGCCTGCACCACGAAGCTGTGACAACAACACCTCTCTGCTAAACGACCTGAACAGTTTCTTTGCCCGCTTTGAAGCACAAAATGACACTCACCCACAGAAAACTCCCCCTCCCCCCCATGATCAACCCCTTTACCTGTCCTCTGCCAGTGTTAAGAGGACACTGGCCACCATCAACCCACGAAAAGCAGCTGGCCCAGACAACATACCAGGCCGAGTGTTGAAGGATTGTGCAGAAGAGCTGAAGGATGTCTTCACAGACATCTTTAACATCTCTCTGGAGCAAGCAGTCATCCCATCACTTTTCAAAGCTGCTACCATCATACCTGTGCCGAAGAAATCATCACCATCATGCTTCAATGACTACCGTCCTGTAGCACTGACGCCCATAATCATGAAGTGCTTCGAACGGCTAGTCCTGTCACACATCAAAGCCACCCTACCCCCCACCCTAGACCCCTACCAGTTCGCATACCGAGCCAAGCGATCCACGGAGGATGCAATTTGCTCTGCCCTCCATCCAGCCCTCACCCACTTGGACAATAAAGACTCATATGTGAGAATGCTGTTCATTGACTTCAGTTCAGCATTCAATACCATAATACCACAACAACTCATCAGAAAACTGGACAAACTAGGTTTCAGCACCTCCCTCTGCAACTGGCTGCTGGACTTCCTGATGCAAAGACCACAAGCAGTACGGGTAGGGAACAACACCTCAAGCACCCTGACCCTGAGCACGGGGGCTCCGCAAGGTTGTGTTCTCAGCCCCCTGCTGTTCACGCTGCTGACACACGACTGCACAACGACCCACAGCACTAACCATCTAGTGAAGTTTGCGGATGATACAACACTGGTGGGCCTCATCACCAAGGGCGATGAGACTCACTACAGAGAAGAAGTAGACCTGCTGGCCAGATGGTGCAAAGACAACAACCTCCTGCTGAATGTCAACAAGACCAAGGAGATTGTTGTCAACTTCCAAAGGGTCCAAAAACAACTGCCACCACTGACCATCGACGGCGATGCTGTGGAGAGAGTGAGCAGCACCAAGTTCCTTGGAGTGCACATCAGCGACGACCTCTCTTGGACCACCAACACTACATCACTGGCGAAGAAGGCCCATCAGCGTCTCTACTTCCTGCGCAAACTAAAGAAGGCAAGTGCTACACCCTCCATCATGACAACATTAATAATAATAATAATAATAATAATAAACTTTATTGCAGACACATGTCCATATCATACACCATACAGTATTCAATACTCAATACAAACATTATAAATAGTAAAAAAAGAAAAACAAGAACAAAAAAGAAAAGAGAAAAAAGAAGGACATATTTAAAAAATATACAGACTATTGCACCAATGCCTCCTTAGCCTAGAGGTAAATCTGTAGCTACTTTTGGTGGGATTAACTAGAGCCTGAATTATGCTATTCTCTGACCTATCCAGGCGATACATAAAACTGGACATCAGCTGTCTTAAGAGTGCCTCAAAGGTTGGCACTCTATTGGACACAAACAGCTGACTAGCACTGTGCCACCTAGGGACCCTAAGCAACAGCCTCATTGCATCATTGTATGCTACCTTGAGTCTATGCATACTTGTTTGCTTAAAGCAAGACCATAATTGAGCAGTGTATAATGGAGTAATGTAGGCTCTAAACAGGGAACACTTCACAGAATCAGAGCACATAGAAAACTTACGTAAAAGCATGTTTGCTTGAGCATACATTTTACAGCGCTGTCTATAAATATCTTTGTCATCTGTCCAGTTATCAGATATGACATGTCCAAGATACTTTATTTCTTCACATACAGCAAGTGGACTATCTGACATTCTACAGAGGAACCATAGAGAGCGTCGTGTCCAACTGCATCACAGTGTGGGGAGGAAGCTGCACGGAGAAAAACAGCAGCGTGTTGTGAACACAGCGAAGAAGATCATTGGAGTACCACTCCCCTCCCTGCAGGACATTTACACCACACGCCTCACCCGGAAAGCACTGATGATCATCAAGGACACAAGCCACCCTGCACACAAATGAGCGAGCAGCACAATGCACCAAGCGATCAAGATGCTGAACACTCAACCCACTTTCCCTCCACTGTCAGCCTCTAGCCAGCAAGGCCACTGACAACCCCCCCCCATCCCCCACCACCATATCTGCGACTGAACATTCCACCTGCACTACTATACTTGTGACTGAACTTTCAACCTGCACTAACTCAAAACATGCACACACACACACACACACACACACACACACACACACACACACAAGCACACTGCACTTTCTGCACTAAACCCAAACATACACACACTGACACACACACACACACACACACACACACAGACACACGAACACACACACAGACGCACACCGCACCTTCTACCTGCACTAAACACATACACACACATACACACACACACACACACACACACACACACACACACACACACACACACACACACACACACACACACACTGCTGCTGGTGTACTTGACAGACCTTTTTAAATATTTATTTTTCTTCAAAATGCTACTATTACCATGTCAGAACGCTATAGAGGACTTTTTTAGGAAAAGCACAAAAGCACAACAATACCTCTTAATGTATGTCCTCTACAAGTCTTCTGTTGTCCAGTCTTGCACTTTAAATGTCTGTATGAGCACTGTCTATGTCCATACTGTCTGAAGTCCATGTATAAGTACTGTCTATGTCTATACTGTCTATGTCCTTACCTAGATTAGTCTATGTCTGTATGGGAAAGCAAGAAATGTAATTTCAAATTCTTTGTATGACCAGTGCATGTAAAGAAATTGACAATAAAACCTACTTGACTTGACTTTTCGACATATCCTCTAGACTATTATACAGAGTACATACAAAGCCAGATGAAAATTAAGCTTTTTGTCAAAATGTTGATAGCCTAACTGTTAGGGCAGCTCTACAGGTATAGTAATTTGAACAGAAAGCTTGTTCCATCATTTGGCAGCATAATGGTTAAATGCAACAAGTACAGAAGACACTGAAGAACTAAGACTCCTAATTGGATGATATTACTGTATATCTGCAATATATTTATTTAGGGCTAGGCCGTTGAGTGACTTAAATATAGTCAGAAAGGTTTTCTATCTCATGTGCGCTCCTTGCACCAAATCACAGTTCCACAGCTCAACAGATAAATATTCATATTACTTTTTAAAATCTGACATCTCCTTCTCAAGCAAACATAAAAATAACAATTAAAACATCCCCTGCCCGAAGTCATGCCGATGATGGGAATCTCGCAACAAGGTGCACGCTCCCTGTCACACATGTAAATGGACAGTAGAAACCGCGCAGGCAATGTCACTCCTCATTCCGAGCCAGTAGGTTCCAATAACAATTACAGTAAACTTCACACAGTTCCCAATCATTAAAATCAGGAGAAGTTAGAGAGCCCACATTCTCACATCACAATTACAGCATCACCAAAATATGGATAAACCTCCCCTACATATGGGCGAACCTCGACTATCAATGTAATGGTGACTCGCCGTAATATAATTTTCAGCCGAGATTTGCCTGCTGTTCGCTATTCCAAGGCTGAAGCATGTTTCATTCCCTCGAGTCACAACTTCTAAACGCTGCCAGGCAGATATATAATTTTGACTGTCCTGATGGTAGCGTAGGCTATTAGTAGTAACAACCCCTATTTAGCACTATGTCCTCATCATTTGTACTCTGATTTTTTTTCTGATACATTTGCAAAGAAATGGCATGGTTTCCACAGTAGGCCTAGGTTGATTACGCATTGTATTCCATCTGTATTTGACTCCCCTTTCCGTTATCTTGCTACCTCAAGCTTTTGTGATTCTGACTGACTCACCTTGCATGAAGTGGTCAACAGAGAGCCCCATAACACTGGCGAAAGTGAAAGTATTGTGCGTCGCAAGGCACCACCTGACAAAATCTTAGCCACCGCTACCTATGTTAAGCATGTTTCACGGATATCCACAACCTAATAATGGACGATTTTAATGGTCTTTCATTGCAACACTTTTTTTTACCAACATTTACCAAACAAAATTATGTCAGTTATGATGACAATCAATGCTATCATATTCTGCACATAGCACAACAGTAGCCTACACCACTTTATTGTGTGCAGTGTGCATCATAACTTCTCATCACAAGAATATGCGTGGATTTGGGTTCTGCCTAGGCTGCATGATAAATCCAGAAACTACTTTCACAAAAATCATAACTAAACACAACTCTGGCGGCACACAGTTGCATGTAGACGCAAACCAATCAGAAGAGGTGTAGCAGACCTGTCACAAGACCTTTCTTGAAGTTCATACACTGGTTTGCCAGACGGGGCAGTCGCAGCAGAATATTGCGCAGGGGCAAAGCGACTGTGCAATTGCATTAATTTCCAATACAATTCACAACTAATATTTTAAAAGGCTCCTGAGCTAGTGGGGCCGAGCCAAGTCATGGTGGGGCCGTGGCCCCACTAAAAATAGCCTGAACTCGCCCCTGGTGCTGAAGGACTTCGAATTGGCTGAACAATAGCTGTAGCTAGCTGCTAACACTCTGACTAATGGCTTTAATCTCTGCTGGCAGCTACGTAACTAGTGCTATTCCTAAAACGAACTATTTTATGAATATTGCATACTTTTAAACCCCCCAATAGTTCGTTTTGAATCCTACATCCATTTTAAGACTACAAACAAGTTTTGAGCAACTTGAAGAGTTATTATTATTATTGGCTGTTGCATATGATCAACAGAGCATCAAATGTGCTGTTTCCTTGTTGACCAAAAGAGGCGTAGTTTCCTCCCCTACGTCCACTACACTTGTAATTTCTCATTATGAATGACATAAGTAGGCTAAAGTTCTAGCTTTGTTTGAAAGTGTTATCCCCAGGCTTATTTTTTTTCTTTATTATTTTCTCACTAAGAAATAAATCTTTATGAATGCAGTAGTCTGCATATAGGCTATCAGATTTTATAATGTCATTAAGCCTAAACAAATGCTCACACTCAATCTCACACTGATCCAGGAAAATGTAGCCCTGCTGTATGAAGCACATTTCTCCCCTCCTGTCACTGGAAACTAAATAGGCCTCTGTGTGTGTGTCTTTTGTGCATAGGCCTCTTTATGTTTTAGTTATGATTTTTCTCCCCCTTGTTTTTTTTTTTTTTAATGTCATATGACATATGCCATTAGGGCAGATGTCAGTGTCTAACACTTGTTTTCAATTAAAAAATATATATATATATTTGCACAAACCTAGCCATTTTCTACATCAGTAGAAGTATTACAATAATTTTCTATTAGACACAATTATGCGATTAAAATGTGATTAATCACGAGTTAACTATGGTATTTATGCAATTAATCGCGATTTAATATTTTAATCATTTGACAGCACTAATATTTACTGTACTTAAAATAAAGGAATGCATGATTAACCATTTGCTCTTATCATAACCATCATTGTTATTATTACTAGGCCTACTGTATTATTACTTTTATTATTTCGTACATCTTTCTCTGGGGACTCTCCCTCTAAAAGATTGTCACTTTCAGTGCTGTTTGTGAATGAATGAATCGTACTGATAACAAGCAGCCCAGATGAGCAAACTGATTGCTTGTGATGGTCGAGAACTGACTGCTAGTGAAGGTATGTTTCTACTGCAGCTCAGTTTATTCATCTACGGAGGATTCAAAGAACAGGTCATGAACTTGGCTAACTTAACCTACAGGTAGGCTAGTGGTATACCTGACAATTGATAGCTCACGTGTCATTTAGTTAAGAAAACAGGAACTCCAGACTCTTCTATTAGATGATTTACCACTAGCCTACCTGAAGGTTAACTTAAAGTGGAAATGAAGCACTGACAACTATTATCATTTTTTGGCGGCTTATTTATTTTCATAAACGAATGGATGTTCGTTGAACTGCACTTTTAAGTAGTTTTGCTGAAAAATGACATGTTATTACCGAGTTTCGCCACAAGGGCGCAGCCATGTTCGCCGCCTACGTAACGCGAATGGTAGAACTTGGTGGCTAATGTAGCCTTCCATTCACTTAACGTTAGCGTGTGCTAACTACAGCGCTAACTGACTCTAATCGTGGCAGTAAAATTGAAGAAGGACGAGGGGTTCATTTTACATTGTCCCTGGGTTTTCTATGTTATATACCTACTATCAGATGAAAGAGAAATGCCAAGTGTCATTATCACTTTGTGTCAAAAAGCCTTTGCTACGAGCATGGTGGGATAGCTGCAGCCATCCACCCATTGCATCCACCATAGGACAGGAGTCAGGACTGGGGCTGCTCGATCTCATAGGTTTGTAGTGACAGACCGTCACCAATAACGTCTTTTTTCCTGCATTGTTGGACGCTAATCTGAAAGCCCATGTCTTTAAGTTGGCTATGTGGTTCAATTCAGTAATAGAAAATAACTTGCAAAATTGGCGGAAGTTTGGAAAGCTTTGTGAAGGGAAGGGACGCAGCCTGTGTGTGTGGCTATCCCATCCCCTCTCTCGTCTCGCTCTCGGAGTTGGAGGAGCTTTGGGGATTTGAAGTTGATGCCACGGGAAATGACACGTTAAACTATCATGGCCTACATTAAGTTATGGCATGCTTAAAGTAGCTGCATCTATTGTAGTAAACTATTATGTTATTGAAGTCGCGGATGCATCCTCAAACCGGCTGGAATAGCGTTGTTGCCTTGGATTATTGTTGACTGGATAACACCGATAAACGTGGGCACGGAGATGTCAAAGTAGCCTAATTCAGGTGCTTGGAAAATGTTGGCGAAATCATCGGAAGATGAAGGTAGGGAACTGCAACATTGCACGACATCGCACGATTATGAATAGTGATCATGTTGGCTCATACCAAAATGTGTTAGCGACTTGTCACCTTAGCAAAAAAAAAGCTGCTTGTTTACCTGTGGTTCATGTGATGGGATGTCTTGTCTGCCTTCATGCCTCATATTTGTTCTGTCCCACCCAAACACGTATTCTTGCTTCATTTGGGTTAAGCAAATAAGCTCATAATCAGCCACGCAAGTCCCAAATGTTTAATTCACTACTATCATAACAGCATTAGAATAGGAGACTACCATTCGCGTGACGTCACCCGCTGTTGGCTGGAAACGTTAACAGAAACGTTACTTGTT
This sequence comes from Engraulis encrasicolus, assembly GCF_034702125.1. Lineage (NCBI taxonomy): Eukaryota > Metazoa > Chordata > Actinopteri > Clupeiformes > Engraulidae > Engraulis > Engraulis encrasicolus. The sequence continues at coordinate 391,603 of NW_026945808.1, read as the reverse complement.
TGTGCTTTATTTTTTTTATTAACGGCTTAAATTTCAGACTTCAAAAAAATATATATTTGCTGACTTATCTTACTGGTGTTATAGACCCCTATATTAGGTCACTGCTTCATTTCCACTTTAACCTGGTTTATTATTGAGCCAGGTGATTGTAATACTCCCCTGTGCTGCTGATTTACGATGATTCCAATGTTTGGTGTATGCCCATTCCACATAATGAAATGTAAGCCGCTTTGGACAAAAGCATTTCCCAAATGTAATGTGATGCATCAGAGCTAATTGTCACTGTCAAAATATTGTTGGTAATGAAATGAATTATGAAAAAAATGCTGTACAAAGACCGCATTTTCTCAACCCATTGTCAAAGCAGAATAAACCACAACTGTTATGTCAAATCAAATCGTTTTTATTCAGAAATCACATGGTAGCCTAAATTTAATACAGCACAGCATTGCAGTACAGAGAGCAGACTGTAATCAGCCTGAAGGTCTCTGAATCTATATGGGCTTAAAACATTACACAACAACAAAAAGCATGTTCACAAAGTAAAAGAAAGGATTGTGTCCCTGATTCATAAAGAAAAAGGTAAAAAAAAAAAAAAAAAAAAAAAAAAAAAAACTATGCAACATAAGACAGCTCTCTGGATCTAGATGAAGTGCCATCTATATTGAAAACAATTCCCAAACAGGTTTCCTTATGAGGACTATAGTCATCTTTATGTTCAATATGATGGTCTTACCATCTCAACTAGAGCTTGTGTACGTTGTGTTATGTAGATATTTTCAAAATAAAGTCAGAAAATACAAAAAAAAAAAACAAACAAAAAGAAATAATCTTATGTAAGTGTCTACCAAGTTCAGTTAAAATACATTTTTTGGAATGTTTGCCAGGAATAAAACAAGCATTTATTATGTTCGATATATCATCATACCACCAATCAACAGCTACCTTTATAAAACAAAACAAATGTCAAAATTAATTCAAAATGGGCCTGTCAGAAGTGGAAGATGAGGACCCAAGAGCACAAATAAATCGATTGAGATTTATTTAATTCTGGGGGGAAAGGTGTTGGGAGAGTGGGTGCGTGAGCGTATGTGTCCCAGTGGCTGAGAGGCACCTTGTGTTGGTGATGGTCTGGACTCACTTGCCAAGAGGCTGGAAGTCCTGGGGGGAACACACACACACACACACAGACTCACTCACACACAGACTCACTCACATTCACACACACACACACACACACACACACACACACACACACACACACACACACACACACACACACACACACACACACACACACACACACACACACACACACACACACACAAAACAGGAGCAGAGGAACAGGGCAGAAGTTCCAAGGCAGCAGTCAAGTCAAGTCAAGTCAGCTTTTATTGTCAGTTTCTTCATATGCACAGTACAGTCTAGGGCTCGGCGGAATTTGCGGTATTAAGGTCAAATGCAGGTCAAGTTTACTGGGGCAGGAGATCAGACAAGTAGTAATGCAGGTCCAGGTCTCCGGTAGGAGTCAAAGTGGAGTGCAGACAGGCAGGCTATGGATGCAGGCTTTGCAGTCGATCTGGTTAAGGTGGACTGAAAAACAGGGCTTTATTTATATATAGAGGATAGTGGGCAGGAGATGCAGTGCAGGTGGCTGGTTAACGAGAGTGCGGGAGCAGAGACAAGTGCAGGTACAGGTACAGAGGGAGAGTGCAGAGGGAGAGCTCAGGAGTCTGTCAAAGCATCTTTGTCAGGATAGTTTATAGTTCGCTTGGGAAAGACATTTGTACCAGCAATCACAGTTGCACTTGTACTTTTTAATCAGCAAAGGTGTCAGTGCAAAGAACAGCCTGCAATAAATATGAGTATGAGTATGAAGGTTCTGCAGGTTCTATATTACTATTGCTGTTGTTTGACGATCTTCAGAAAAAGCAAACCCCCTTCACCAGACCTTAATTCCTGAAGTTTTGTTTGATAGTTTTTCTTCACTAACATATATTTTTTTAGAACAGCTCCTCCTCTCACCTCCTGTAACTCTTGGATGCGCTCCTCAAATCCAGGCTTGGACTGCTGTTTCTCTGCCTCTATCATCAAGTCAATGTAGTCTCTCTTTAAGACATCTTGGGCATTTCATCAGTTTCCATCTTTTCCACAACCTTTCTCTGCACACTTGGCGATACTCCTCTTGCCAATATTTGCTCTTCGTTCATCTTCTCTCCAACTGCTCTCCCACCGGCTCTTCAGCTCATCATACTGCATCACCTTCACACGTGTTATTTCCCATCTGTAGGCCATGTGGTGAACACGCCATGTACATTTCCATTCCATTCCATTTCCCTTCATTCACTTTTCTGCTCTCGAGTGCTTGGTGTACAATAAGCATGTCGGTCATGTTAGCTGACCTAGGTCCTGGGATGCTTAAGCGGAGAGCATGTGCGACAAGATCCGTGTCTATACCCTATTAGGATGGAGGAACTGTAGATGGGTGCTCTAGTGAAATAGAGGAGTAACGGGAGGTGGTGGAATGATTTGGGAAGCCTTCATGCGTAGCCGAAGAAAGAGGGAAGGAGGGATTTAAACCTCTGTCGCATTCATGGCAAGGGTTAAGTTTGTCTTTTGTTTCGACATGTAAAAGTTCTATCCTTTACCTGACATGTTTCAACAATCTTTTGGTGGAAACAGACTTAAATCTCTCAGATTTGGGTCACTTGTGTCAAAGGTTTTTGGACTTTTGAACAGTTTGGTGTGGAGGCAGGATGGTTTGTTTTTAATTACATTGGCATCTGAAAACCTAACTTTGTACATCTGATACAGTACCTACATACAGTGTATAATGAGTTCCCATGAATAGTGATTGCAGACTTTAGGTTTATTGTTTTAGGTTGCTTGATTTTTATTTTTTCGAACTTTTGGGTGTTCCTGGCACCCCAAGATATGGCGGCTGTCTAATCTGCCTATGCCTATTACCGGCCCTGGCTATCATCAACACACTATCCAATACATTCTCACCTGTCAATCAAACAGTCTATGTGCTAACTCGGTATAGGCATGTTGTATTGTGCCTGTTTGACACTTTTGTCTGTATGTAGGGCTAAGGTTACTTTGTCTTTAGTGGTGGTGATTAATTGTTTTCATGTCAGGAGTTATATATCGGAAGAAGATCGGCGACGCTGCGTTTGCCTGCTATGCGCCCAAGAGATGGAACGCCCTCCCCATCGAGATCCGATCAGCCACCTCCGTCGACTCCTTCAAGAAGCAGCTGAAGACCCACCTCTTCATCCTTGCCAACTCCTAGCTGCCAAGGCGTCATAGTGTCCCAGCTGCCGCAGCCCCCTTACTACTCGCAACCAGCCCTGGCAGAGGGCTCCCCTAGATGGCCGCTGGTCTCTGCCTGAGGTTTCTTCCTGACTATAGGGGGTCTTTTTTCTCAGACCTCACTGAGCTTTTTTTTTCCCCTTACAAACTATGAATCAAGCGAAAGGGAGTTTTTCCTCACCCCTGATGCCACCAGGGGCCGCACCTGAGCGCCCAATCTCTGTGTGACTATCTATGACTTATGATAGGCCCAGCCACTATGGACCTTACACATCTAAGAATCCTGGTCCTAACCTACGTTGACCTTATGACTCTACATTCTCTGTCTATCTCTTCTTCCTCTGCCTTCCTGCTTTTTCTGCCTCTCCTCTATACCTCTCCTTTTAAATCTATCTCTAACAATGTTTTTTTTCCCATTTGTTAAGCACTTTGAGTTACATGCCTTGTATGACACAGTGCTATACAAATACAATTATTATTATTATTATTATTATTATATATGTTTTATTATAGGCGTATAAATAGGCTGTGTAATGTCCTGGGCAGTGTTGGGTATCCTTACTTTTGAAAGTAGTTACAATACAATGTTACTATCCATTACAAGTAATCCATTACGTTCCTATATTACCCATTAATAAAAGTAACCCGTTTATATGCTTTGTGTGGGCTTGATCTTAAGCGTTAATTAGATATATTCCTGACCCCCTTCCAATGGATATGTGGACCTTTTAAAGCTCTTGATTCATGTCATACCACGGTGCTCTGTAATCAAGGTGCTGTTGTTGTGCTGCCTGTGGTCAGGGGGAAGCATCGGCCATTACTTTTTTCCCTTTCTTTTGCAGCCGGGGTGCAAACACACTTACACACACAGGCGTGCGCGCACACACACAAACACACAGGCAACAGGGCACAGACGCATCAGCTACAACGCCGTGTCTCGCGGACACATCTGCAAGCAGCTGCATCTGACTAAATGCAAAAAAGCTGGGACTTCACTTTCCTTATCGAAGGAAATTCTTAAAGTAATGGAGTAACGAGTGCTAATTTTGGAAAGTAACGCAGTTACTGATTACAGAATTTGCAAAACTAACGCATTAGATTACTCGTGACTGAAAGATTTCAATATTTTATTGAAATTAAATTACTTCAGATTTTGTCAACTGAAACAAGACTAAAACTAAAATGATTCAGAGGACTAAGTTGTGACTAAAACGGAAATTACATTTTCATCAAGACACTAAGCTAAATGTAAAAATTCTGTCAAAATTAATATGACATGGATGTTGATGTGAAGAATCTGAAGAAGACTGTTGAGGTCGAAACGTTATCCTGCCATGGAAAAATGAAATACATCAAAAAGGATTCTACAAAAGACTTCACACTCTGAAAACTACAGTTGACCTTCGTCCTGCACCTTTCCCTGGGATGTGCACAATCCTCTCCTTCAAATGGATGTTGATGTGTGTCATACTTTACAACAGAAGCTGACTTTAAACCATGTCACACATTAACATCGATGCGACCAACTGATGAAGATGGAAGTTACACCATCGAAACACGTCAGGTAAAAGATGACACTTTTACATGTCTGAAACGAAAAAAGAACTTAGATTTGATTAAAGGTAATGAACGCAATTCATGCATTCATGGAAGTTGGTGATGAAAGTGCCAAATGGTATATCAATGTTGTGAGATTTCTCCAGATTTCATATTTTTCCTTGTTTTTCCTTATTTTCCATTTTTCTGCTCTCAGGAGACCTTTGTCAGGGTTCGATCCTTCAAACTGAATTTCCCACTTTACAAAAAACATGTCAAGCCTTCATTCATACATTTGCCCAGCACAATCCAGGAGATTGTTGTGGTGGGAATGGGACAGGACCTAATTTGATATGCCAATGTAGTGTGCATCGCTTGTGGGGGTCAGACATTATGAAAGGTGGCAATGGTTGTTGAACTGACTGCTGTTGGACTGCTATTTCATGTATTTTTAACTACTTAAAGTAGCATGTTTAGTGGAATCACTGCTGACAGAATAGCCAATTCTACCCACAGCTGTTGCTCTGATCTCATAGTCAGTTCTTGGTTTCAGTCCTGACAGAGTCACTAACCCCGGGCTTGTCTGCTCAGATAGACGTTCCCATTCTCCTTCGTGGGGTTTGACTTCCACCACGTACTTAACAGTGGCAGAGTCTGCTTTTGATGCCTGCAGTATAAATCCATCCGTGAGAGCTTTATGGACAACTGGAGTGTCAGGTTTGGATGGAGCATTGAAGGGAACAAAGTCATCAGACCCCTCTTCCCATACGTATATACAGACCCCAGGGTTACTGGCATCATATTGTGATCCAACAATGAATTTCGCCTCATCCCCCAGTAACATCTTCAACTTCTTAAACAGGTTTAACTGTTTCCTGATTTTTCGTTTCCTTTTATGGCTGAGGTAACCTGTGCTCATCTTCTGTTCCTCTTCCTTTCCTGTTTCTTCCTTTTCTTTGGGCTCCTGCTGGCATCTCAATGTCGTGCTGAGAAAGTTTGACAGTGTCTCAAGGAAATCATCTGTCTGGGCGACAGAGGTAAATGAGAAGCTCACAATCTTTTTGCTATTTAAATCAACCAAAAGTTCGTCCAGGTTGGCATCCATGTCTACGTCCATTTCCTTTAGTCGCCCGAGTATTATGGACTGCGTATGTGATTCATTTTCCTTCTGGGTTAGCCACTGATCCAGATCTTTGCTGTTGAAAGGCGATTTCTCATGTTTTTCAAGGATGTCAGTAAGGACAATCTCCTCTTGTCCACCACCTCGGATAGATGGAAGTACTGATCCAAGCTTCTCTGTAAACTGCAGCTTGTAGACAGAGCAGTTTTTCATGAAAATCTGAATCTTCTTCTCCATTTCAGGAAGTATTGGATTTATGCTTTTCAGGTCGTTGCATCTCATCTCTGTCTTTTTAAATTCCTCTATGACTGCAGTTGTCCTTATCACGAGGTTGTCACTAATTTGTCCTTCAAGTTTTGCAGCTTCTGAGTTCAGCTTCGTCAGAGGGTACATCCACACCCTGACTGGAATGGCATGCTCTCCATTCTCTCCCAACAGTGATGGTAGTGTTTTGTAAGCGTTAACAGCCTGCTCGAAAGTAACTGGGTTGTTGGGTAGGTTGAAGTCCCCATGAAAAGTACACCTGAAGGTGTCCACGGCAGACTTTTCTTCATTAGTCAATGTAAGTGCTACCTCTGCATCAGCTGAGAAACCTTTGATCTTATCCAGCATGACATTGACTTGCCCCTCTCCATCTGTGTCTTTGTAACTTTCATATGACTGTCTGACAAAGACAAAGTAAGCTCCTGCCCCATATTCGATCGCAGTGACAACGTGTGTGGCAAGGCCATTTCCTGAAACATCCTGATAGGTTATATTTTTATGTGCCAGTTGAGACATTGTTAGGCGCTTGACCTTTGTTGTGGTTGTGTACTGAAGAGTGAGCCGTTCTTGTTTCAAAGATGTTTTTGTGTTGTTGAGGTAGTTGGCTGATCCACTAATATTAACCTTTCCTCCAAGAATACACAGTTTAAGAGATCCTGATATATTGAAGGAATCTGCCTTCTGAGTAATTGAGTCAGATTTAATGACATTATATTCAGAATTTGGTTGGTCCTCCACAATATGATCTTTTAGCTCCTCTGGATTCCACAATGTTACACCTGTTTAAAAAATAAAATTGATGTAGGGTTGAAATTCAACCGAAAAAAATATTAGGTGTTCTTATAATGGAATTAGCATGCCTTCTAAGGTAGTAAAAGTGTTTCATGATGTATGTTTCTAAGCCTTAAGACGTCACCTGGAATAAGAGTTTCACTTCGGCAATCGTACAGCATCCCAAGACAGAACGGTCTTCCCAGGGCAGCAGTCTCGATGACGTCAGCAGTCTTATCAGATGATGCCATGTCTACTGTCCAGTTACCTACAACATGACAATGGTGGAACAACTTGTGTGTTTACCTGATGGTTTTAAATCTGATTTAACTCAATTTACTCCACATTACCCTTTGACCACTCGTTAGCTAGTCGGGTAAGCTAACGTTAGCATTGTAAACGATCCAGGGCCATAGGGCCATGTGCTAAGGTTTGAGCAGCTGAGGCAAATATTTTGGGGCTGAAGATGACCAGTATCTAGGTGGTACTGGAGTTTGCCGACCACGCCCCCACCCCATATTTGGTTCGCTCAGCATGTGTGTCCTCAGTCCAATCGCAATGCTTTGTTTTCCCCAGATGTTTATTCAGATTTAAGTGAAAGTGCCATGTGGGTCATTCTCCCAGAAACGTACATTTTCACTTCCAAAAATCTTTATCTCAGCAAGTTTTCTTGTTTAAATCAAATGCATTTTAAAGCAAATGTCGCTCTTAGCAAACTTCTACAAATGTGATGTCCTTGAAAATATATTTTAAAACTTTTTTATTTTCGTCATGTGCCCTTTGTTGTATTTAATCATTTCTAGTAATATCCACATTATTACCAATTTTACAGATGATAACAAACATAACTACATCATATCCTTTCAACAGTCACTCAATTCTCAAAAACACCATTTACCAGCAACATATTAAAGGAACAGACCACCCTTTTTTGATTTTCACATAATTGCAGTATTTCCAAGCATTATTCATGAATGTGCATATAATTTTCGTCTATGTGTTTGCATTGCCCTGTTTGACAGTATACCCAAATTAGTCATAGTAATGTAAGTCTATGGTACAAAATAAAACATCATCAAATGTACTTATAAACCACTTTAAAATGAATGTAACTTTCACCAGAGTGTAAAACAGCAATTTAATTCGGTCCAGTGATCACTTATGGCTTGATGCTAAAGATACCAGTTACTTTCAGTGATTATGCTAAGCTATGCTAATAATTCTGATCCAATAAATCTAAGTACTGAAAACAAAGAGAAGAAAATGATATGCACATTCATGAACAATGCTGGGAAATACTGCAAATATGTGAAAATCAAAAAAGGGTGGTCTGTTCCTTTAAGTATTTTTTGTTGTTGAAGTATCTCCATATCTTACATATTTAACCAGAATGATTCTTTAAAAAGTGATAGTCATTTGGGTGACAAGACTGACACCCATGCGTGACAAGGCTGACAGTGTTGACAGCTGGCTTGCCATTTTTGTTTTTACTTTTTAAAAGAACAGTACATTTGTATAGTATTCCTGATTAAATTCATCATTCATTTTTGTTCATTCATTCATTCATTTTTTTATTTTTTATACAAGACCCTGGTAGCAGAGTATTTCAACAACCCACAGATATGCTTCTCCGTACAAGACTTCACTATTGGGTGGCAACAGCTTGGGATGGGATCGCAATGGGATGTGTGATTCCTCCCGTACTATTTGTAGCAGAATTTGAGATCATTCTCATTAGCGCAAGACAAATGGTCCGAGGGATCAAACTCCCAAATGGTCAGAGGCTAAGGAGCTACATGGATGACGTCACCTCCCTCCTTCAGACAGCAGCTTGTACAGCAAGACTGCTGAAGCGGTTGGACGAGCTGATGCTGTGGGCCCGAATGAAGATCAAGCCATCCAAGTCTCGCAGCCTGTCATTAGCAAAGGAGTCAGGAACGACTGCACCACCTTTCTGGTCGGAGGGGAGAAGATACCACTCCTTGCCGAGCAAACCATCAGAAGCCTGGGGAGGCAGTACACTGCAGAACTATCTGATAAACAGTAGGGAGGGGTGTTATTTGATGAAAATGTTCAGATTCAACTTTAGCCCAGATTTTCTAATGCTACCATGTCTTAGGAATACATTGATGTAATTTTTTTTGGTCGCCCCCCCTACCCCAGAAATTACTTTTTCACCCCAAAAAACGCCTGTTTTTGTGCTAATCGTCTATAGTTCCCAATGTTTTATGAGGTACAGAGTAAAAATATGTCCATGCTGGATCATCTAATGGCATTTCATGTGGCATGCCATGCTGGAGGTGTACTTTGAGCAAAAAAAAGTCAAATGTCAAGGTCATATTCAAGGTCAAAGGTCATCAATATGGTCTTAAATGCCTATTTTTTGCCATTCTGCCTATTTTCCCCATCTTTTATGGAGTGCAGAATAGAAATATGTTCATGCTGAGCTATTGAATAATATTTCATGTACCATGCCATACTGTAAGTGAGCAGCAAAATGTGTAGTGTCAGTCCTACTTAAGGTCAAAGGTCACAAAAATGGTTTAAAATGCCTATTTTTGATGTTTCAGTGTAGAAAGTTAACTAAGGGCACTTAAATTGCTACTTATGTGGTATGCCAATATTTTACACAATGCAACATTTTATTTCTAGGTTATATTGAGGGTTAAAGTAATCAAAATTGCTTAAAAATCATGTGAACTGATCATGGAATATACGGTAGCCTCTTTGTACAGATGCGCCCACCTACATTCCATGATCAGTTCAGACCCAATCAGACTTTGTTGTTTGTTATGATGTAGTTGAGTCATTCCATCATTGATATGAGAGCCTTAGATAAGAGATTAAGACTTGGCCATTACAATTTTGAGGACAATAAGGTTAAAACATAGGCTCTGTGCAAAGGGGTAAACACATTGTCTCTTTTATGTCACAATGATCAGTGTGAATCACTTTTGTGATATCAGCCTGTCCAGTTAGGAAGCAACACTGCGAGTTGCAACATTTGACTACTGTTGTGCAAATTTAACAAATAGTGGGTAGAAATGGTAGTTATAAACAAGCCCCAAAACAGAGTTATCCTGTAGGTGGTGGCACAGCCTATCTCTCTTTTTATTTTATTTTATTTTTATTTATTTGTTACAAGGATGGCCCCTTGAGATGTGCCATCTCATTTTCGAGGGGGTCCTACTGACAGTACAGTACAAAAACAGAAAACAAAACAGTAGACATAGACGCACACACTCACTCATTCACTCACTGGCGTTGCTCTCCAAACTACCCCACCACCCAACATGCTACAATAGTATGGTTTACAAGATGCCATTAGTTGTTAAAGAAATCATATGAATGAAAAGAAAAATGAAAAAGAATGAGAAGGAAGAGGGCAAAACAAGACAACAGAAAACCCAAAAAAAACCAAAACAAAACAGACCATATCCAGAAACAAACAAACAAAAACCCGACCCAGCAACTAAGGCCTTTCAGAAACAAGAGCAGGATGTTTCAAAGTAAGTGATTAAAGATGATCTAAAAATATAAAGGGAAGTGATGGACCTAAATGAAGAGGGAAGGCTATTCCAAACTGATGGAGCTTTGAATTTAAATGCTCGGCGACCGATTTCCTTTCTAATTCTGGGTGTCACTAAGAACAGATGGTCAATGTTACGTAGGCTATAGTCAGAGCTTAGGGGGGTTAGTAGCTCTTTCAGGTAAGGAGGGGACTGTGTGTGTATACATTTAAAAATGAGAATTGACCAGTGGAGCTTTCTTCTATTCTTGGGTGCAGGCCAGTTCAAGGCTTCATACATTGTACAGTGATGTGTCCTATACGGACATCTAAGTACAAATCTACAAAGACTGTTGTACAGTACATTGAGAGGATGAAGATGAGTTTCAGGAGTATTACCATATACAACATCTGCATAGTCAAGAATTGGAAAAGTTAACTGAGTTACAATTCTTTTACGGACCTCCTGTGAAAAGCAGTCAACTGAACGATAAAGAGATTTTAAACAACCAGTTATTTTCTTGGAAATTGCGTTAATATGATGTCTAAAGGAGAGCTGAGAGTCCAGCCAGACACCCAGGTATTTAAACTCCTCCACTCTTTCTAGTAGTGTTCCATCAAGAAGAGTAACTGACCAGTTAGTAGATGGCAGAGAGCTGGTTCGAGTACAAAACAGCATGCTATATGATTTTTCCTTGTTCAGGAGAAGCTTATTTGAGAGAAACCACTGTTGCACTTTGTTGAAGTCAGATTGGAGAGTATGTTGAATATGAGAAATATTAGCAGAGGAATAGTACAATACAGTATCGTCAGCATATAAGTGAATTTGACTATCAGAGCACATTTGTGGCAAATCATTGATGAAAATAGAAAACAACAGAGGGCCCAACGATGAACCTTGAGGAACGCCCTTATCAATTAATTTAAATTTAGATTCCCTACCCTGAAAGAAGACGCTTTGAGTTCTGTTATGAAGAAATTAATTGAAAAATAGTAAAGCTGTACGGGACAGGCCAATAGCATGTAACTTATCTAATAAAAGGTAATGGTCAACTAAGCCAAATGCCTTAGAGAGGTCAATAAATATAGCACCTGAGGGCATGTTGCTGTCTGCAGATGACATTACATCATTGGTAAATTTTAAGAGAGCAGTTGTGGTTGAGTAACCGGGTCGGAATCCTGATTGATGCTGAGATAATATGTTGTGGTCCGTAAGATATGTGGACAATTGGTTAAATATGAGCTTTTCAAATATTTTTGTAAATTTGTAATTTTTCCATCATTTCTGGCTGTTTTTTTGGTCACATGCATGTTTTCAATGTCCCACCCCTGGAGTTACCATGGATTGGTGTCTATCACCCACTAAATTTGCTCAGCTGTTATTCATCCAAGATACCACATCAATGTGTGCTGTGGCAAGAAGCAGAGTGTCCAGAGCATGGACGAGATGCCAAGAGACATGCCGTTACACCAGGGGACGTATAGGAGACTAGAACAGTTTTAAAACTTAGAAGCCGGATCACCGTCTCCTTCCTTGGGACAGGTGGCACAGGAAAAGCATTGCCAGAGCCCTGAAAAATTAGGTTTGCAGGGTAATGGTGTGTATGTTTCTGCTCAACTGGTCAGAAATAGTCTTCATGAAGTCTGTTTGAGGGCCTGGTATCCACAAGTGAAGCCTATGCTTACAAAGAGGCAAAGAGCAATTTGCATGAACCAAAAAAACATCAAGAAAGGCACATTCACCATTGGTAACATTGATGCTGTTGTTGTTCATTTTTCTTCACATGTGAAACTTCAAGGGTATTGGCCCTGAATAATAAACCCACATTACAATTTTCTAAGCATAGTAGCAACATGTAGATCTGATTTGAAATTGGTGCCATGCACATAAAGTTAACTGATTTATCGTTTTCACTTGGGTCATCCAACTTGCTTGACCTTTGTCTCTTAGGTCCCTTTTGTTCTTTACACCACATTATTGTGACACATTAGCAATATTTATGATTAGAAAAGTCAGGAGCTAGATCAAAAGTGTGTTAATATTACAGGCTTATTCATTTTCACATTTGTTTTTTCGTGAAAAACAATTTGAAAATAGCACCCCCATCAATATTTTGTAACCTTTGACCTGTATTATGACCTTGAACCATAGTACTTGCATAGTTCAAAGACTTACCATTATGGACCATTATGAACATAATCTTTGTGTTGTACTGAATATAAAGATCACCAAAAAACCAGAACATACATTGTTTTTAGATATGTCCCAGCATCTCTATAAGAGGGTCTGTCTGTCCGTCCGTCCGTCCGTCCGTCTGAAAAGCATTCCTTCAATTGTCTGAAACGCATTCCTTCAATTGTTCCTTCCTGTGGCCACAAGGCGGCAGACTTGCCATTTTGGACCGGAGCGAATGCGTGCAAGCCAGAACGTATGCTATGTGTTCCTGTGGCCACAAGGCGGCAGAGTTGCCATTTTGAACCGGAGCGAATGCGTGCAAGCCAGAACGTATGCTATGTTACCAAACAGGCAAGACTAACTGACGAAGCATTGAGAGACAACTGAGGGGGGCATTCAATTTTCGCCATTGTTTTGCGTTTGGACAATGGGAGGGAACTTTATTTTGGTTCGTCAGAAACTAGCGGAAATTAACTATTTAGAAGTAGGCAGGCAGTTTTTGACACAGATGTTTGTGCTCGGATAGAGGGGCGTTTGCATTGCACAACGCTCCACGAGATGGAACCGTAATTAGTTGACAGGCGACCCGCAGCGCATAGCCTACAGCTCTTCCTCTAAAGGTGGACCTGTAACATTTGGTTAGCGTTCTCCTTTCATAACATTCACATTTTCCTTTGTGCTTGGATAGACTGGCGTTTGCATGTATAACGCTCCACGACATGGAACTGTAATTAGTTGACAGGCGACCCGCAGCGCAGCTCTTCCTCTAAACGTGGACCTGTAACATTTGGTTAACTTTTTCTTTCTTTCATAACATTCACATTTTCCTCCGCTTTTCCCCAGTCCACAAACTCGGGCTCAGACGTCTGTATGTAGCCTACGAGCCCCCCTTTTAATATTCCCAGCAAGTTTAGGCTACTTAGTTCTGCCTTTTCACTCGAACAACAAGTAGACAGCTGGGCCATTTGACATACGGTGTGTTACTCGTAGCCTACATAGGGAGGTTTTTTCGTTGGCAGGCTCGTACCCCACAGGTGCTTTTCGTTGCGCTCAGAGAGAGTACAGGAGAGAACGCGTCTTTCGTAATTGCTTTGCAGTCCTGTGCATTTGATAAACTCTGGCACGGAAGTTCACTGCTTTGTGCCTTGACGGTGAAGCTGGTATTGAAAAAAGTCCATAATTCACCTAAAGGGTGAACCCATAAGCGCATGATTCACCCAAACGGTTTTATTTATTTATTATTTGTCGATGTTTAGATTCTTTCCCACATGCACATAATGCTGAAATGGCGTGATACTAAAGGTTGTTAGGCCTAATAAATGTCTGGTAATTTGTAATGTAGCCTACTTCATCTAGGCTATGTGAAATTTCAAATCATAGCCTATGGTTCTTTTCCAAATCCAAGAATGATGATAAGCTTATTATACCCTAAACTGCAAAAAATAAAGCCATGTCTCGCCATTTTGCTGCCTTGCTGCCTGCCACAATATTTGGAGTGTCCACTGTCCATGATGACCAATAAACAAAAAGTACATCCTCAGGGAGGCGTTGACAGGTTAGGAGGAAGCCAGGGGGGCGTCTGGGGGGGAAAATGGCATAGTTGGAACTGGCATAGAGGGACGCATCTGTTGTCCGCCTGTCGGCCTTGTTTACCTTCATATTTGACCTTAAAGGTCAAGTTCCCTGTTGTCAACCAGGTGATTCTGAAACCTTAGTCCATGCTGATAACTTCTAGCATGGTTACCATTTTTTGAAAAAGATTTCCATGAACACAGTCCTCCAAAATGTCTAACCTTAAAATGCATAGTGTTTGACCTTTTAACCTTTGAATTTGACCCTAAAGGTCAAGTTCCGTGTCAGCAACAAGTTGACTCTGAATCCTTAGTCCATGCTGATGACTTCTGGCATGGTTGCCAACGTTTAAAAGGATCCCCGGCTTTTTAGACTTTTATTTCTTAAAAGATACATATTAGTGTCAGTTATAATAAAATTCTATTAAAAACCTTGTTGATGTCTTCGTTTTCTAAAATTATAAAAAAAATAATTAAACACGCAAGTCGCCATTTTTCGCGATGCTGGACAATGACGTCGTGAAGTTGTACCAGCCGGCTTCGAACCTTTGTTCTGGTAATGGCTTAGCGACATGCACTTGCTTGCTGCATGGCATCTGCCCAGCCGTTTTAATTTGAGAGAAACATTACAGCTTTTGTGTGTAAAATATGAAATGGGGATATACTGCCATCTATTGGTGGGTTGGTGCACTGTCAGCAGCCAACATCATCACCCTTCAGCCAGAGACGGTTTCTCTGCTTCAGCAACGTCCATGTCACATTCATCAGGTATCCGAAAGCCAAACACGAGTGGAGGATGCCATCTTCTTGCTAGCATTGCAACGAAGATAAACCTGGTGGTGGCTACTAATAAGGCAGACGAACCAAATCTCCACCATTATTTGTTGGAGACACTTACTCAGGTATGTAGGAAATGTTTGGAGGGTTGCCAATGCCTTTAACTTTACAAAACGTATGAGCTAGCCTGCTTGCTAACGTCAGACTATTTGAATAGTCTAGTTATTGTATGGGTACGAAGCTACAGTAAACAATCACATGATCTAATTAAATGGGAACAGGTGTAATTACTGTAAGCTTGCCATCTTTCCTTATGTGACAGAATCAAATATTTCTTGGCTAACCAAGAGTTAGCAATTTTACCGAGATGGCAAGCTTGCACTGAGTAAGCTTATGAATTGTCAATGTTTGTTATCAGTGTTCATTTATCAGTTGCTACGCATTACAAAAGTAATTAATTACTGTAGTGCATTAGGCCTACTATTTTGCAGTATGCTAATGTAAGGCATTACAGGGCAAAAAATCTGTAACATTTACTTATTTACAATGCTAAATAACTTAAGTTACAAATAAATGCATTACAATGACCTGGATATAGTGGTATTCAGTGTGGTGGGTCAGAAAGAGATCTATCCCTGAACCTGGTAGTTCTTAGTCTGCATGCTGCCAAAAACACCTCCTGGATGAGAGTTGTGAAATTCATTTACACCATAATACATCGCCAGATCCATATTTAGGCCTACAGTTAGCCTATTTTTGCGAAAGTAACTTAAGTAATGCAAAAGTAATGCCTTGCATTTTAAATATAGTATTGTTGTAGTGTAAGTGATTCTTTTGAAAAGACAGCAACATGCAATCAGTAATGCATTAACTGCCCAACACTGTTTATTATGCAGGTGACCAGAAAAAACCCTGACCTTGCTCACAGCGCCTTGGTCCAGTGACATCTGTCAAGAAAGTAGCAGACAAACTGGGTCCATATCCTGGAGTAGATTATGGAGCAGCAGCACCCAGACCCAAAACAAAGGTACATTCCCCTCACTCCAACTAGCATACAGTTAAGCCTACACTGCAGTTCACTTTACAAAAATGTCTCATCCATGGAACTCCGATACACTTGTGACGTTGCACTAAAATAATTCTGAAAAAGACCTTTCCCCCCCCCTGCTCTCCCAGTTTTGATGAAGGGGAAGATGTATGAAAATGTTCCCTTGTTTGGCTAGTGACACATTTTTCAGAGTGGGACGGATAAACATAGCTTAACTAAGCAAGATCACAAGCATCTATGCTACTTTATATCAGCCTACCTGTAGTTTCTGTATCATTAAGTGCCTGTGCTACAGTACTTCAAATTACCTTCATTTATCAACTGATTCAATGTGTTTTCCTTCACATTTTCTTTTCCCAATATCAATGGCCTAGCTTAGATGGGGAACCTATGAGTGCTTTCCAATATGCGACCTTGCGTCCTCCACTTGTGCTTGTGACCTCGCTTCGCCTCCTGGCCCCTCCTCAGTGGAGAAAACAAACTTTCCAGCCGTCAGCCTTGCCAAAACAATTTTTGTGGCACTTTTTTTCATTCACCATCCCAATTGCAAATGATAAAATGACATGCAGTAACTGAGCCAACACTGTCGGCATACGGTAATAGGGCCATTATTGGGCCACGGACAAAGCCAGAATCGGGCCGACTGTTTTCACTCGCGAAAAAAGGATCGGGCCAACAATGGGCCAGATAAACTTTGCTACCTGGGAGGTCACATATTGGAACGCACCCCATGTCTTAAGGGCCGTTTGCACATAAGGTTGTTTTATCGGGCCCCCGATGTAATTTTAATGTTGTGCAGCTTGATATGAAATATGACATATTTTGTAATGGAATCTTAGAAAATACATTTGAAATACAATTAAGCTAAATTCAGGGGTCGGACCCCTCGAAAGGAAAAGGTTCCCCACCCCTGGCCTAGGCAGTATGTATCAACCTAAATTTCCTGTAACTCTCTGCAGGAGATGACACAGGAGGACCAGGTCTGGTCTTTGATGGCCTGCTAGAGTAGCGGAACAGGCATGGTGTCCCATCTCCAGCAGGAACACCTCAGACATGCCGACCAGGAGAGGAAGTGCTGCGGTCCGGACCCACCAGCTCACTTTTTTAAACAAAGTCATTACTTGTAAATAGATGTAAAGCTTACACATTCAATTGGTTTAGGCACAGAGTTTTACGTTTTTTTTTTTACATGTTTCAGTATGTCAAGTGCAAATTCTTCCTTTGTTTAGTAATACAAATAAAAAATACTGAAAACAGAATCAGCACTGTATTTTTATATCAAGAATAGAAAGATTCTCACAACAACAAAGTTAAAAGTAACATTAAAGGGACACTGTGCAGGAAATGGTCAAAAAAGGTACTGCAACTATGCTGCTTACTGAAATTGGGCTGCCTATTGCCAAATTTGATTTTAACATGAAAGTTTAAGTATTAAACAAATATTTTCGAGTATGGTCCAAGTACAGTCATTTTTGGAAATTCAAAATGGCGGACAATGGAGAAGATCCCCCTTTTCATGTTTGAAAAGTGCAATTTTTCCAGTCATAATGAATACTTAATTTGATGCTGGTGGTAAGTATTCATGAAAAAGGTAACATTAGTGAATGGGCAGCATGAATTCTGGAAATAAACAACTAAAAATCTCACATAGAGTCCCTTTAAAGAAATGTACCCTGAAGAAGGCTTGCGCCGAAACGCGTGGGTCTCTGCTCCCATGTTTTTAAAACTTTCAGCCATGTTTCAATAAAGGCTTTTTAATATTTTTCCACAAGAAGAGTGCCTTGGACTCCCTTTTTGAAAAGAAATGTACATGTTTGTCACTACAGCCCAATAATTTATTGTCTTCAGGGTGTAGGTGATCATGAGGTGCAGCCATCACGGTCTATCAGCAGCTGCTTGGAACCCCGATCCTGTAGAACGAGAGCACATTTCCAGATGTATGCACATAGTGCTATTACATTATATGGTCAACAATACAATAAGTGTTATTGTAGATGATGGCGCGCAAAGTTGCACATGTGAAATATAAGCAACTGTCTCACATAACATGAAATCTTAATTGAGAAAAATGGAACCGGTTGAAAAATATTGTGCGTCACAGTATAAATTGGATACGATTTAGGTTTGAGGTACTTTGGTAGACACACAGCTGTCCAAATATTCTTCATTTTGGTTCTAATTGATGTAATCAACTTCCAGTCAACAAAAAGACATACCGGTATGTAAGTCAAGTAAGATCTAACAAATCAGCTAAAGAAGGCTTTGAGTCAACATACACAACCAACGTACCCTTAAACTAGGAACCTACTGACCTTTGCCCAAGACCTTTGTCTCTTTACTCAGTGCACTTACTGAATTCAAAGATGGCAAAAGTATGAAATCAAGGCACAATTTCAACATGCAACTGTACTGATCATGATACCCTGCACTTGTCAGTACCTAATGATGCAGCATGTGTTCATTCAGCCTTTTTCTAAGATCCTGGGCATTCTAATAAGGACATGGATTTGTATACATATTGTAACGACCTGTTGTTTAGGGTTATGTTTGGCTGCACTGTTTTATGCTCTTGCTGTGTCAGGAGATAAATAAACCCCCCTGAGGAATATCACCCTCTGTCCTTGTCACTCTGAGTGCCGTTCTGCTCCAATGTATTTTAAGAGTATTAACATGCTCCAAATACCATGATCTCCTAAGTTATTGTTGTACGGTGTCTATTGATGTTGCATAACTTGAAGACATGGCATTTTGTGTTGGTTTAGATCTTTGAAAAAGCCCAATAGAATATCATCTCAGAAAGGGCCACACAAAAGTAGGCCTACATGTTGTTAATGTATTTACAAGTTAAGGGTAGCATGAGAAAAACTGCATATTGAAATTGGCAATAGTTGTCTTCCATAAATATAGTAAATAACACACATTGTGGTCGCATAATAGCACATGAGAACTGATACTCACCATCAGAGCTCTAGTTTCTGTTCAAGACTGACGTTCAGATTCATCATCACTGAAAAGAAACAAACGGCAGGGAGGAGGGAGTGAGAAAGACACACGCAAACGCACACACCATCGGTGCCAGGTAAGGTAAACGATTTTAAAATAAAGACTAGGTTATGTTTCACCTTCTATTATACAAGTCAGTGGTACCACTACATTAGTCTCAGTAGCCAACTCGGTGCACGTTGCCACAAATGCTAGTGATATTTCGAAATAGGTTACATTTTTTCTCACATCAGCTGGCCACTGTACCGCGGCATTTGAACTAAGTAAAACCGTCCAAGTAGCCGCAAATACAATTTTTGGATTGACAACACATAGAAGTAGTGTTAACAACACTTACTGTGGTGTGGAGTAAGGTGGTCTTCCTCTGTGATGAGTGGCGACGAGTCTGATTTGCCTGATGTTACCGTAGCATAGTCGTCTTCTCAGGAGAGCACACACCACACAGCATCTTATCTGTCACGTTTTTAACGCACATTTCACTCGCTTCCCTGGACTTTTTAGACTCCGTATGGGGGGTGATCGTCGGGCAAGCATCTGGTTTTAGCTTAGGCTTATAGCCAATCGCTCCCGGTGAGGTCTTCCATCAGTGGCAGTCGACTAAATCCATTGAGGAGAAAATGCTGGGCACAGCGCCACTTTTAGGAAGCTATCATAGCTAGCTAGCTGTACTCCGTCCATGGCATCCTCCCACTTTTTCTCCCCTTCTTGTCCTTAGGAAATATAAATACCCAGTGCTGTGCCTGTTACTTCCTGTTGTGGGCATGCTGGGATTGGGATGTTGTTCTACTGTTTATGTCTTTAAAATGTGTCTGGGGATATTAAATGTACCCAGGGATGTTGTGTTATTGTGTGTTATTGTGTTATTGTGTTATTGTTTGCATCTTTTATGTTGAGATGTACGAGTTATTTTATGTTGGTGCTGAAGTTGCCACCTTGTTGTGAGAACTGGGTCAGGAATACTATGGGCTGTTAGCCAATGGCTTCGTTATTCATGAATGAATGCTATACATTGCATGTCTGTCCGTACGCTTGATGGATCAATAAAGACTGGCTCTTGGTTTTGTCGCTAAATAGTGACACCACTCCCTTTGTTGCCTCTCGATTGGAAATTACACCCGAAAGTAGCACGATGTGGCGTTTTACCATAGCCTTTCTACCTATAGCCGTCCCACAGGCTATTCGCCCCATTATACAAAATTTGGCCGCAGTTCAATGGATTTGCATTAGGGGCGCTGTTCAGACAGAGCAGATTGGGGTTCCCCTATTGGGCTGGGGCTAATGGCCCACAATAAGTCCTCCCTAGCAACTGAAACCTGGACATATTACGGTCGTCTCTGACTGCAAATTAAACATTAAAATTTAAAACACAGTAACCTAGGAGTTATATCCGTCTAGTTTCTTACAGCTTCGACATTTGTGAGTCAGTCTTCACTAGCTTCTAGCTAAGGAAATGACGACATCCAATTGGTGAATGGGGAACTAAACCGGATGCTAACGTCGGCGAGACGTAGCCTAGCCACAAGCTAACTGACAAACGTGAGGCCAACAACTCGGCCGATCGTGATGTACGCCACAAATAGACCAATCGACCTCATATTTAGACACTACAATGTTGATTTCTGCCTTCGATTTTCATCAGTTAAGAAATCTAGCGTCGGATTAACACATTTTTAAGGTAGTAAAAGCGAGTTGGCGCCATGTTTGTTTTCCAGAAATACCCGGGTAGAGAGCTCACGTGCAGCATTCTGGGTAATTGAGTTTCACGTGATTCATGCACAAAATGCGTGTTTTTTAAAAAATGCAATTACTTTAAAAAATCAAACCAAATGCCATTTGGAAGGGCAATTTACACTTCCTTTAGGAAAAATAAAATGAAAACCGGTGACCTTCCATATCGGACACATCAGTTGCGTCTATTGTGGAGCTTCATAGGACCCCCATTCATTCTGACGGCTCTCCTCTGCTTGAACATCGCCGCCCCGTGGACAGTACCACCCGGAAGAAGCTGCCAGTTTGGCCTCTCCTCTATAAATCCTCTCTGGTTTTACTACCAAACCTGCGACAGCTGCTAAAACAAGAGAATAGTGTGCTATCGTAGTTTCCGGACTCCTGCAACTTCGTTACGTCATCGCCCCCAGAATGCACTGCGTGGCGAAAACATCCGTTGGTCACCGAAAAATATAATTTTTAAGGGCATGGCAGTATTTTATGATTTTTTTTAAACTAAATATTTTCGTCAAAAATAATAAGTGTGGTCTATCAGCCCATATTCTTCATAGCCGGGGATCCTTTTAACATCTTTTTAACAATTTTTAACTAAATAACACTGTTATTTGACCGTGTTTGACCTTTTGACCTTCATATTTGACCCTAAAGGTCAAGTTCCATGTTGGCAACCAGGTGATTCTGAAACATAGAGGTAGAAAATAACACTAGAGGTGACCCCGCCCCCCTTTTTACGGCAGTCTGTAGCGGCCATTATCTGTAGGTAGATCAGAGAAATGGAAATTAACGGAGAACGAGGCTCACCTCTGTCAAAAATGGCTTAATCATGTGAAAATGTCCATCAACACACTATACAAGAACAATAGTTGAAGTGTGTTGCTAACTATGTTCATAAAAGATATTATTTGATTTTTAAATGTATTTTATCGACTCATATGATTTCAGTAGATATTTAGCCTGACATTTCAAATCTGGTCTTTGATTAATATGTTACTTCATGTTCACACAGTTTTAGTCAATTTTTTGACAGGGGTGGGCGTGTTCTCCATTGACTTGCATTGCCTGAAGGTACCTACACTACCTACGGAAGTTGGGAAGCTCCATCTGCCATTTCCCAGTGCTGTCGCAAATTGCTGTGTCCTCTCTAGTGTTATTTTCTACCTCTATGTTCTGAAACCTTAGCCCATGCTGACAACTTCTGGCATGGTTGCCAACTTTTGAAAAAGAATTCCATGAATATTCAGTTCCCAACAAAGACAAGCAAAGGAAATAAACTGTTTTTGACCTTTTGGCCTTAACAATCTGCCATGCTGTTACAATGCATTTGGAAGGGACTTCACATCCTCAAACCCTGCACCAAAAAAACTTACTTACATGAGCAGGTACCTGCAAATTGTTCTGGTCTGTGTGCCTGAAAGCAAATAAATAATAATAATAATAATAATAATAATAATAATAATAATAATAATAATAATAAAGATTAGAAACAACTAAGACTGGAGACTGAAGAGTAGCAGATAACCTAAATAAAATGAAGTTGAAAGTTGGTTTACTGTTTCATATATTAGTGTTAAAAAGTCAGAGCATCTTTATTATTATCATGCACGGGACAAAGAATCTATTTTACATTTCTCACTGTCCCATACATAGACAGGGCAACATCTATTCAGAAAAGTATAGCAATATTAATTAGCATTATGCAACTTGTTTCATACAAATCAAACATCACGCATATTCACTCTGATACCAGCAGTCTGTGATATTTGACAATGCTTCCTACCAAATTGTTTAGATGGACTGTATGTACTCTGCAGGTATTTTATCAATTTATATGTAATACAGTAAAATGCAGTATATGTTTACTGTAAATGTCGATGTGAAAACAAGTTTTAACACTGTTACTTTTACCATTAAAATATTACAGATTACCCCCGTTTCTATAACTTACAGTGTGCAGCTGTCTGTGTTGAACTGCCGTTCAGTCTAGTTGTCTGGAGTGCAGGTGTGTAGGACAGAACGCAGGCTGCTGATTTTATAGTGGCTTTCAGAAATGCAGGTGTGGCTTTCACAAGCGCAGTCAATGACAAGCAGTGAGAGAAGGCTTGTAGCCTGAGGGATTCCTGTTTGCTTCTTGACGCCACTCAGTGGGTGGGTGGTAAAGCCATTAGCCTATCCCTCCCTATCCTGCATGACTTTTTGGGACTTTCACCAAAAGATGTCCTCATTTTGCACGTTATGATTGGTTTTGCAGCTAAAAATGTCTATTTCTGGAAATTCAAAATGTAACCAAGTGGTAAGGACAGGAGAGTTTTAAACTCTAAATTTCACAGTTTTTCTTACTTCAAAATAGCCTACGCCACCCTGGGATAAGAATGGGAACTACAGCCCAAGGACTGTATGAAAACCTTAAATCTGACCCCCACACAAGTTCTGTTGCATTAATGAGGAAACGTGGATTCCGTAACAAAATAATCTCTTTATTGACAATTTCACATATAAATATAAAACATTTTAAATATTTCCCACCACAATGCACACACACACTCACGCTCACATGCACACTTACACAAATCAGTACAGAAAAGGAGGGTTCTCAACTACAGGGCAGATGCACCCGAGAGGGGGGGGATTATACTAAGCCCCCTGTATAGGCCTTGAATAAGTACACACAAACACGCATGCTCATGCACACACTAAGTGAAGGTGAATTATGGCATTCACACACAGGTAACACTGTACTGCATTTCACTGCCCACCACGTGACCGGACCCACCACCAGGCTGGAAGAGGACCTCCCTCCGGGATTACCTGCACCTGTTAACAAAAGAGAAAGGGGTAAATGAAGGGGAAAATCAAGGGCCTGCCACTTGCCCAGCAAATAAAGACAAACAAAATGAAATAAACTGAATTACAGAGCCCACTAGCTAAATCCAACTCGCCACAGACCCAAAGAGGTTGCTACAGGCGAGAGCAGGACTGATGGAAATCAGTAACAACAATCAGGCCAGGGGCATTAGTGTACAAGCCGTGCACACTGTTACGACCCCAGGTCGTTTTAGGGGCGCAACATGAAAAGGAGACCACACAAAGATTGAAAATTCAATGATATTTTTTTTGAACCACGATAATAAATTCAAACAGGTGTCTAGGGGATGAATGAATGGGTGTATGAGAGTGAATGGTGTATGCAATGGATGTGTCAGTATCACTATGTGAGCTGTAAAGGAAGAATCAAAAAGGGTGAGGGTAAAGAAGTGAGAGGTGAGCAAGAAATGAAAGTAGCCAGTGGTGAGGTCGAGGCCAGAGTGCCTGCCATCGGAACAGGAGAGGAGGACTTTATACCTCCCCCACAGGTGCAACCACTAAATGATTTAATTAGGGTACCCCCATCTAGGGCTGGGCGATATGACGAGACATATCGTGAGGACGAGAGAAACGTGCCAATCGTGACCTTTCTCCTCTATCGTTTATATCGTGATAAAAAAATATTTTCATTATTACAGCTAATACACATTTTAATATAATTTCACCTCATAATATAGCCATTTTATGATTGTAAACATGTGCAAAAAATAATTTTAAAACTACTTGTGGGCCAAACTAGGCTATTTTATTTTTTTACTCCCATGATTTATTTCTGGTCGTATGCTGTCGAGAGAGCGCACGCAGCCTATTCAGTCTGTTTGACTCAAACTTTGAGTCTGCAGTCACTCCTCGGTTGGCGCCCCCTAGAGTGCAGTACCCGGAAAAGTGTCTTTGCCACTGCCTTGCCAGCTAACGTGACGAGCACCGGGCAGCAAGCGTGCGAATCATGGCTGGAAAAAGGCGTTGGACAACTTACCAAAAATGAGCCAACTAGATGCTGCGGTGAAGTTTGGCATTCCTACCTGCGCTGTTTTGTAGATTCTGAGCACGAGACTTCCCCCCCGAGCCCCCCTCCCCCTTGCGCTTCTGTGAAGCGCATCTCTCCTAGTACACAAAATCTGCTTTGCAATGGATCTCGAAAGTAATGGAATTGACACGTTCCGTACGACGCACTATGGGCTACACATTTTGGCCGGTGATGAAAACAGTTATAAAGCCCTTCGTGCACTTTCACTGGGACTTCTCGTGAGCACATCATTCTCTGAAATGTTTAACTTGACCCTCTGTAGCCTACTTGGAAATCCACCACCATTTTTCAGCAGAGGTAGGCTAAAAGTTAAAGTGACTCGATGCTATGAAGCTGCGCATGCCATTGAGTCCCAAACAGTTAGGTTTGACTTCTGGGCATGAAACGGTTTTGCAAATGCAATGCCCTTTGTTGTGTTCACTGATATATTGGTAAAAATACAACAAACAGAATTGTTCCTCGACAGCAACCAGCGTGAGTCAAGTGATTATTGGGAAGCATAACGTGGTTGGGGACAACGCTGGTGGGGACGAGAGCAAGCAATGCTATTGCGTGCTGTTTATAACAAGTTCTTACATAGGCAATTTACAAATATTTTCAGCTTTGTTCAGTTTCATATTAGGCCTACTGGTATTTTGTAACATTAAGTAGGCCTATTTAAAATGCGCCAATATAATTTACTGACTAATTACAGTCATTTTTGTCAGACATTTTGTTCAGTCACATTTTATTTTGCCGGTCATTCATGCCAATGTCCGGCCACAGTTGGCTAACGTGAACCTTGCTGTTTATGGCCGCAATTTGCGCATCTGTGGTGGTCTTGGTTCGTGGGACTCTCACATTGGGAAACGAGATGACTGGTGAACACAGGCGATGAAAGATTTTTTTCGACCCTGTCCGTCAAACTGGTTGACTGTTTTTTTGTTGTTGTTTTTTTAAGGCTATATCGTGATACATATCGCTATCGTGATAAAAAATAATCCATATCGTGATATACATTTTTGTCCATATCGCCCAGGCCTACCCCCATCAAGCATACAGTAGTCATGCCCGTGCACTGGCACACGCTAGCCTGAAGGGGGCACAGGAGGACGTCACACCTCCCACCGTAAAAAGAGGTTGACCACAACCTCAACAACACAAAGTAATGAGAAACACCACACCTCCAACCAATGTCCTGGATCCAAGGGAAAACTGGAGGAGAGAATGAAAAACAAAAAAGTGAAACACACATCAAAACCACAATCCTATATATAAACTACACACGAGACAAGGCATCGACGACGATATTATCCTTGCCTTGAATGTGTTTTATCCTTAAGTGATACTGCTGGAGGAGAATACTCCACTGCATAATGCGTTGATTCTTATTCCGCATTTTGTCAAAAAAGACCAAAGGATTATTATCTGTATAAACATCAGTGGGGCTAGAGGAAGACCCCACATAGACCTCAAAATCTCTAGCCAAAATCAAAGCTAGAGCCTCCCTTTCCACAGTAGAATAGGCCCGTTGATGACGATTGAACTTTTTGGAATAATAGCACACGGGGTGCTCGACACCATCACAGTCCAGTTGAAGTAAAACAGCGCCAGCGCCACTCTCACTGGCGTCCACTGCAACACAAAAGGGACGGTCAAAATTCGGGGCAGACAAAACAGGAGAGGTAGCAAGCAAAGCTTTGACATGTTCAAAGGCCTCTTGACAATTTGGTGACCATTCAAATGGAACTTTAGGACTAAGGAGACCGGTAAGAGGTGTAACCACGGTGGCAAAATTATTGCAGAATGCCCTGTAGTAGCCAGCCATCCCAAGGAATCGCCGGAGCTTTTGGCGGGTTCCTGGTACAGGGTAATTGCAGATGGCCTCAATTTTCGCTTCCACAGGACGGACCTGCCCACCACCCACTACCTTGCCCAGATAAGTGACACTAGCCTTCCCAAATTCACATTTAGCTAAGTTGATTGTTAAGTTAGCTTTGGAGAGACGGGTGAACAGTTCTCTGATCTGTTCTAGGTGATCGGCCCAAGTAGAGCTGTACAAGACCAAATCATCCAAATAAGCATCGCAGCTACGCATGCCCACCAAAATCTGATTGATAAGCCTCTGGAATGTGGCTGGAGCATTTCTCACTCCGAATGGCATTACCTGGTATTGTAAGAAGGAGTCAGGGGTAACGAAAGCGGACACCTCCTTTGCCCTGGCAGTCAACCGAACCTGCCAGTATCCCTTCAAGAGATCGAATTTACTGACGAAGACGGCAGAGCCCACACGGTCAACACAATCGTCACACCTTGGCAAAGGCTGCAACATTTCCCTCTTGAAAGGATTGACACGATAAGCATGTTGTTTCATAGGCGGGGCCCCACCGACGTCAATATCATGTTCAATCACTGAGGTACGTGTTGGAACATCAGGAAAGAGAGATGGAAATGAATGGATAAGGTCAGCAATATCCGTTTGCTCTGAGTCAGACAGGTGAGAGAGTTGTAAGGGCAACTCTGCAAGATACTCAGAAATTGAGACGACCCTCTACAACCGCCCGTGATGGACACTTCACCCCCTCATCATAAACGTCAGAACCCAAACCAGATTCACAATCCCCAGCAGCAACACTAGGCATAGTGGTGCCCTCTGCAGGTAATGATGCAATGAGACTGTGGTAACTTTTTATAATTAATAAGACTTTATTGGGCTATAGAATAACCACCCGCCATCTGACTCGTGTAAGTTTACCATTTACCAATTAATACCCAAGTATTTATATTATTGTTATCACTATTACATACTTAGTTATTATTTAGTTCATTGGACCCAATCAGCCATAAGCATACATTACCCATCTTTGTGCAGGAGAACAGTGAAGAGAAACCAGAAGCCAGGAAATCACAGGAGAAGACGAATGCCATTGCCATCAAGAAAGTTACATTTATTGATACATTGCAAGTGAGAAGAGCAATTCAGTTAACCCTTAGAATACCATAATGTAGCATAGTGCCTTTAGCATCAGGGCTTTAGCGCCCATCCGCCAAGCGCTTCCCCAGTCGTCCCCAGCTCTTCTGCGCTAGCGTAGCAAGTCAGCTCTTTTAAACACCAAAGTATGACATCATTACATCACATTGCATCCTCAAAAGGTAACTGTTCACCCTGCTAAGCACAATGACACTAGTACAAGAATAAGTCACCAAGCATGGTCAATTCAGAATCTTCTCTACCGATTGGCTCTTTGGGCGGAGCATACCATATTCAATAGCTAGTGTCCATGAACTCAGCTCGTAGGCTCAGACCTTGAGCCTACAGGCCCAGCTATCCAGCCTTTGGCCATGTCAGTGTGGACTGACCCTCAGCTATACTTGGTCTTGAGCCACTGAAAGAGCAGGAACTCTTGACACCTTGACTGATTTACGATAGGACAGCTGACAGTCTTCAGGCACACAGAATGTCTCCATTGGCAGAGAAGCATATTTGAAGGCAAAACATCTCTAAAATGAAGATATTCTACATGTGAAGATATTATGTTAATTTCCAATAAATAATTGTAAATATTAATGAAGAAATGTTGTCTCAAAACTACGACATAACGCCCCTTTTTAAATTCAAACCGAATTTTAAACCTTAAAAAACATTTTTTCATTAATATTCTGCATGAAACCTTTTGAGCACTAAAATGTACAACAGTCAGTCAATAAAATATGAAACTTCCTTCAAAGTTGACACTCTCGTTAACCCAAACTTTTCCCAAAAGAAAATTAATAAAGAATGGCCCCTTTATTGAACCACCCACTGTTTGCAAACCCATGTGAATTTTTCTCATTTTGAGTGTGTGGCCTGACGGCCTTTAATGAATTCACTCCTGTAAAATCAGTATGTACCTCACTAAATGTTGAATGCAACTGTATGCAATAAACTTCAAAACCTGAAATCAGAAAATTTCTGACAATAATGAAATAATCAGCAAATGAAAAAAATGTGAAATCAATGAAACAATTAGAAAAGATGAAATCAATGAAATAATCAAATCAGTATGAAATAATGAAATTAATGGAAAAGATGAACTCAGTGAAACAATTAGGTGTGCAGTATACCCCTAACCTGCCTTACTTGTAGAAGTGGTCAACTAACTAATGTCCATAATGTCCATGACGCCTTGTTGTTGCCATACCAGTCTCTCTCTCTCTCTTGCCCATCACTCTGTGTCTCTCCGGAACCCTGTTGAAAACAGCAACTCACTCAGTCCTCGCTACCCTCATGGGCAGCTGTCGTTGCTCCTGTAGATCCAGTCTTTGCATGTGTCCATAGCATACCCCTCCAGGTGAAGACCATCCGAGCCTTGGAAACACTCGGCCGAGCCCCTTGAGGAGAGGGTATCACGAGACACCCCCTACAAATCCAGTACCGTTCAACTCAGTCTTTCAGCAATCTTTCGACGATCTCTGGTACATTTCTTTGGCACCAGTCCGTGGATGCTGGCATCAGCTCCTTGCCTGCATGGCACTGTGGCAAACTTTCAGCGACTCTTTGCACTCCTCCAGCCTTTCTCTAGCTGGCAAGATTCAGTCCTGGCATTCTTGCCCACAACTGCCATCAGGTCCAACTGACCTCAGCTCCTTGAACTCTGTCCATCGAAACTCCTGGAACGTCTCCTGACGCCCCTTTGTCACTTGAAACAAACTCAGTCCACTTTCAATCAGAAAGAAACCCTTAGTCCATTAATCCACAAAACTTTCAAAACGACAGTCGTTGATCCTCCGGAAACAGCAACAGATCATCTCAGCAGAGACAACCCTTTTGATGACATCAGTCCAACTGTCCATGTTGAACTTTTCCCTCACTTGAGAGACAGCTCAGTCCTTGAGAGAGATTCCCAGAGAGGCAGAGAGATCGTCCACTGGCAACCTTCCATGATGAATTTTCTCTTCGACCACTCCTCATTAGTTCCACCTGTAACTACAAATAAATGTTAGCACACACCTAAATTATTTCACCACTTTCAACACTCAGTGTATACACTTCTCCTCAACCTATATGATGTTGTATGCATGTATGGTGCATTCTAGTGAACTTGTTCATGACCTATAACACTTCTTTTGGCAAAATAATTTAAAATTCTACACTCTACCCCCCTTCCACAGAGAATAGAATTATTTTCTGTGGAACAGGTCAACTTCTCATATCTGAGAGGTACTTAGTGCCTAATGCAATCTCACGAATGCTTTGCACGCTTACAGTATTAAAACTCCCACGTTAACGTTAACCAAAATAAATAATAAATAAATAAATAAGTTCCCCAAAATAAAGTAAAACCCCAAAAGAAATAAAAATAAACTTAAAGTAAAACCAAAAATGAAATGAAAATATCTGCAAATAAAATCCTTAAGTGTGTTGTACTGTATGTGATCAGCAATGTCAGATATGACTACATGTCCACTAACTTTAGTCTTTATGCTTGACATGCAACTTTGACTTAAGTATACGTATGTGCAAATGTATCTAATTTCACGTCGTCAGTTCTAAGTGATCAAATAAACCAATTACCCTTGTGGGCAAAATAACTCAAAACCCCCAAAATAAATAAACAAACTGTGCAAAATGAAATTGAAATAAAATAAAAATGAAAAAGGAAATGAAACTAGAAATGAGTGAGTCACCGCTTTAAGAAGCGTTACCTTAAACTCTCCTACCATATCAAGGTGTATGTGCCTTTCATTCACTCTCTGTCTCACCCACTCTGTATGACCAGTCACTCCATGCCCCTGCAAGCAGTGTCCTTTTACGACAGGTCGTAAAGCGCCTTCTTTAGCTACTGAAAGAGAGAGACACACACACATCTCTGGTTATAACATGTGTTATTACAAATGCTAAAAAGACTCCACTTAGTAATGCTAAGAGAATAATTACAGCTATCAATAGCAGTGACTCAAAAATAAAACCCCAAACATCAAAGGTGATGTTCCAAACTGAAATTAAACTTTCAAGAAATAAAACAAACCAAAATCCCCCACAGGAAATAAACTAAAAGTTAAATAGACTCAATGTGTTCAGTCTATGTGTTACTGTATTTCTCCATTACCATTTTTCCTCAGATTTTCCTAATTTTAAGTTACTTAACAAACAACAGACAGTTACACTCACCACAATGGAAGACTCCACACCACCTTGGCTCTTCCATTGCCTTCTTTCAACAAGCATTCACTAGTCTTTCTCTATAGGGCTCACTCACTCACTCAAACTTACCAACAGCAAGTGACAAGACAAGACACTCACTCAAGCACCCTCAGTCATCATGGCCCAGGCATCCTGTACAAGATTGATCACTTCATTGCACAAGATGAGAGAAAGATCACAAACACTGAAATAGCCGCACATGACAGGCCGGAGTTCCTATATTTCACCGAGGTTTTGCGAATCGCTCTCAACCCAACTTTCATTCACTTGTCGTCTTAGTCAGTTATTCTTTTCGCTTCATGGAGATTGCAACCATGTATTATTCCCTTTTATCTTCTCACTTTTCTATCCCCATTCACATCCACGAGGCCTTTCAAATGACACAGAGGAAAATGAAGTTCAAACAACTCTTGGCATTATTTCCCTAAGTTGCCCACACAAATAACTAATTTAATTACTTGTACTTAAAATCATGCCGAATTATAAGACACTCTGATTTTCCTCTGTATCAAATAAAATCCTCAGAGAAGCACCCCGCTTTCATACAGCCGCAATGGTATTTATTTTAGAACCTTTTTTTTTCTTTTTTGTTTTTATTTTTATTTTTTTTTAATTTATTTTTTTATAACTGACTTTCCTTTTTCTTCTTTTCTCTTTTCATATAGAACCGTCCACCCATACATGTGGCCTGCATATACACGTAGCTTGTAGGTCTATATTTGTCTCAGAGCGTTGTCTCAGAGCTTCTCTGTATATCTCTGTATATAAAGAAATCTTCTGAGATTCTACTCTGTCTGTATTCTTTATCTTCTTCTATTCTTTAAATTTACCTATCCTTTATTTTATCAGAACCTGCGGTGCTCCAGGTTCTATCTTTCTAACCCCCCTTTGCCAATCTTAATATCTCATACTTCATATCCATATCTCTTTATATTCATATCTCTTTACTTCCATATCTCTTTACTTCTTTCTTATAAAATGGCTAGTGGTACCACAATGAGTCCTCGGTGAAACTTTTAAAACTCCAACACTACCACTGCAATGTCTATTTCAGATCCAGAATGATTAAACCCCACACACTTCAGGACATTAATCTGTGCAAATACTTATAAAAGGCCTTAGGCTAAACCTTTCAGTAACGTTAAACAATTTACACAGACAATTACCCAATCAATGTGCAGATTCAACCATTCAAGATTACACTTAACCCATATGTATATATGTATGTTTGTACTTGTGTATGATACATGTAGCTCAGCATTCATTTCTTAACTATGACCTGGTACACTTAACCATAGTGGAAAGGCTAGTTGAACTTCTCCATAATTAATTTTACCTTATAAGTTAAAACTCATACGGAGGAACAAAATTCAATGTTACATTTTACACTATTGGCAAAGAGCACCTAGTCTTCTTTCTTTAAACTTCTGAGCTTTCCATTTTGTGTATGTGTGTATCCTATGTATGTACATATGCATTCTGTCATGACTATAGTGTTTGCAGCTGCTTGTTACTGTAGTAACCAACTCCAATGTTTGAAAATTAATTTCCATAAACTGATTCTATGATTAATAATGTATTGTATAATAACACTAAACATTTCATTCACTCACACATTCAGAAACCCATTCACTTATATAGTAGTCTATGCTGCCTTTAAGTGTAAAATTGCTCACAGACTCCCTGCAGAAGAGGCTATAGGCAGGCAGCAGCTGTCGTAAAAGGTCGTAAACCTCCCCAGTACTCGAATAGACTAGAATATTCTTAGAACACACTACCCAACTAAAATTTAGTCAAATAGAGATAAAAATCATACTTACAACTTGCAATGACCCAATGGCACCCTTCTCCGCGGCATTCCTTCTGTTCCTTGTTCTTTTGCACAAAGATTCCTTAAATTGATTTATCTAGAAATAAATCTATTAATTTCCTAATTACCCCATTAAATGTGCACGTGACTATAGCCCATTAAAGTTCATCTAGAAATGAATATATGTGTAAAGAGAAATTGTAATTTGGCAGATTTTCAGTAAATAAGAATTTACACTAAAGTATCTCCCAACAGTGTCTGTGATAGAGCTTTTCACATGTGGGTGTCGAATGCTAGGCCGCAGCTATAAATAGCTTACCAGCCTTGCGGCTAATACAGCTTCAAAGAGAGACTGGCAATAGAATATCCACAAATTTAGATCTTAACCTTAATAACAACACTAAACAGTAAACAAGTAGTATTATAACAGTTCTTTTAACCTACACTGCAACTTAAGTAAACACCATAAAACTTCATTAGACTTGTGCATGCGTTTCTTCACTGCCCATGCCAC
>NW_026945807.1:0-31557 GCF_034702125.1 Engraulis encrasicolus | reverse complement strand
AAAAATAAAAAATTTCTTGCAGATGCAGATGCAGATGCCGTTTAATAGGCCTAGCCTACTCCACTCACGGACCATTTTGCAGTGTGGTGCCAACTGAGAAATGAGATCACATTGGCTGGGAAATATCCACGCGTAAAATAAACAATGTGCAACGTTTAGCTAGGCCTATGCATTAATAGCCAATGCAATTGTAGACATGATAATATTAAGAGTAGTCTAGTCAGTGTGGAGTCAATGGGTCTGTGGTGCGCATTAATCAGAGCAGGCATGGTGTGCCAACTATGCGGGTAGCCTAATTTTCTACCTCTGCCCAAGAAATCACTTTCGTCCCAACGATTGTCGGGGGGTTGCAGCTTGTTATCTGTCAGATCTGTAGGCCCACGTCTCAAGCTGACTTGCAATCCATTCATTTGTAGGCATTACGCAAAACATCTGCCGCTACTTGAGCCAATACATCCCCCGGTCCCCGCGCGAATGGTTCAGTCCAACCACCACGCAGAAATTGAAAATTTAAATATTGACTAATTTTACTTTGGTTTCAAATTCACATATTTTCTCTTTCAAAGGCCACCGACAAATTACAATGAAATGAACAAACAGCGTCAATTTTCTGTTTTCTGAGTTGTCTGGAAAATTGAAAATTGAAGTTTTGAACCCAATTTTCATCTTTTTCATGTGAATTCCGAAAATGGATCAAAGCACTGCAAAGCGTTACACGGACCACTTACATACTATTTGATCTGTGTTCCTACTATGGAATTGCATTGTTCAGGAGAAAGTAGGCTATTGTATTTTCTCTTATTAAAGTATTTTGATACAAACTTCAAATACTTGTAATTCACTGACATGAAATACAAAATTCAAAATACTATGTTCTATTTCGAAATGTATTTTAATTGAAGTATTCGAGATACTGACCATCCCTGCCACCACCTAGTGTCAGTATTATGTCATTGCTTTGAATTTCTTAGAATTTAAATTCTGTGAAATTCAGTTTCCTGCCATTCCAATTCGAATTACAATTCCATTTCCTGTTTGGAATTTCAATTCAATTCATATTGAAATTCAAGAATTGAATTTGAATTTTGGGGTCATTCTCAATTCAATTCGGAATTTCGTACAAGCCTGCTATATATAGGGCCCTCCTCTATGAATGTATAGGCCTAATGTGAAATAGTAAATATGTAGACATGTATAATAATAAATATGTTGTAGTTTTCAGCCAACTCAGCCTATTCCCTTTGAATGGCTATGCTTTGGTATCATGCCTCTTTTATCATAAATAACATTCTCCCAGTCAGTAAAGCCCTTTGTAAGGAAACTAAAGTTTCACCCAGAAGTTGCACAATAAGCTACATCCTCAGATGGCAAGTTGCTCAGCCATTCATATTTTTTCTCCCAATGAAATTACACTTCAGCTGTTTTCCTCCAAAGGTACAGGGATAGCTATCTCTGTAGTGCAAACCACCTATTTTGGAGTAAACATTTTTCTTCCTAGAGTCGCATCAAACGTTTTGTTTTAATTTAGTTGTTATAGTTCTTCACAAGCGCAGAAGACAAAAGTCTATCAACGAGAAAGAAAAGTAGCCTATCCTCCGCGCTCCTGAGCCATCTGGTGCGTCACGGCTATGCAGACACAGTAGTCACGGGAGCCTCTTCAGGTGTGGATATTTTACTGCGATTGAGTCTGATGAAGACGTGGCAACGTCGATAGTCTTGGCACTTGTACAAATGAACAGGAAAATATCCACACCTGAAGATGTTCCGGTGACCTCCTCTATCAGTGTTTATCACAGGCTTTCCAATTTACAATCAATTACCTTTCACGGATATCCTATGCTTTTACCTTTATGCAGCAGCTGATGCAGCAGCCGGCCTTCTTAAAATAATGACTCAAATGGCATTTTAAGACACCATAGCCTACTTCTTACGCATGAGCTTTAGGTAAACAACGGTTAGCTTTCTGTTGGCGGAGATCTCACCAAGTGCAGGCTTTCTGATAGCGGAGATCTCACCAAGCGCGTGCTTAATGAGCGCGTTGGTGACGGCACATTACTGCGCAGGCTGCACACGCACACTTTGCCATTTCAATGCATTTTTCTAACCAGACAGCATGGTAATTTTGCGTTGCGCAATGCGCTGTCACGAACGCGACCAAACACTTGCGATGTCGGCTGAGTTGCGTTCTCTCCCACGAGTCACACCACTTTCGATATTAATTAACCCCTTAAGACGCGGCTTTATAAATTTGTTGTTACCAGGTGGTAATGACCAAGTCGTGGTGCATTTCTAAAGGGCCTGTGATGTGTCATAGTACTGTAGTGCTATGGTAGTTACATTTCAATGATTATTACAGTGTGCNACTGGAGGTACGTCGCGCATTAAGGGGCTACACTTGTTTACTCGCAAAAACAGAACACAAAGGCAAAACTAGAACACATAGCACATGGAGGTTAACCACAGTTTGCAAAGGACGCTTCACAAAGGTTTATAGATGTTTTTTGTGTGTTTCAGTTGGTCATATTTGCTGTTAAAATAATAATAATAATAATAAAACCTCTCACGATAGGCGAGGTCCGGACCTCGCTAGCCTCAAATGTAACTACGGCCATGGCCACTCACATCGCCAGGTTAGCTGACCTGATCTGACATCTGAAGTTGCGCATCTCATCCGCGAAATGCCATAGGTACCAACGAGCGCTCGTGACCACTGGTTTTACGCTTAAAATCTTTAGTCAGGTCCCCCGTCAAACAGACACGGCTCGTGCCCACACACGGCCTGGCAATACGCGGAAAACGCCAGCACAGGAACACCTAACTTAGCTAGCAGGGCTAGCCAAATGCGGATGAATTTCGGCGTTGGCTAGTACAGTGGTTCTTAACCTGGGGTGCGGGCACCCCCTGGGGGTGCGCCAGAGATTTCAGGGGGTGCACAGAATTTTGTTTGTGTTGAGGTTGTGACCAAAATTATGCTTGCAAACATTATGATCAAGCCAGATTAAGACCAAATTAAAATATGTTTGGTCCCCATTTTAAGTCATGAAAGAATAATTGTACTTAATCACTTCAATCATTTTTAGTGCAAATACACGTGTGGAAGTTTGTATTGGGGGTGCACGGCTTGTCTTCGGCACTGATAAAGGGGTGCGTTAAGAAAAAAGGTTAAGAACCACTGGGCTAGTAGATACAGAAGGTTTAAATTATTTTCTGATTTGTCTTCATACCTTAATATTTTCTTGCTTCTTGTGCTGTTGTTCCCGACTGTCAAACCGGGCTTAAACAACGCGCAGTAGTAGCCTTCCAGACTGCACAAAAGCATGTCCCAACGCAGGTGCCCGTCTCGCCTTGTGTCCGTTTGTATTTGAAACAACTCACTATTAAACGGAATGAAAGGAAGTCGTAGCCCCTTCTGTAGTTACCGCATCTGTGTGTGCTTTCTAGTGGATACTTTTATGAGAAAATATTCCAGATGAGCGGTTCCACATCCATGACCGAGGACAGGCGAACTTGGCAATGACTTTGCGCTATCTACTTTGCGCATCAATTTGGACGGCGACCTCCACAGATAGACCTATATGATATGAAGAAAGTGCCCTTCAGATCAAAGACGAAAATATTTTGCTCTCGTGTAGCTTACATTTGTGCCCTTCCACAACACTGTGCTTGGTGTTTCTGCATGGTCAATATAGGCTATGCCATTCCTCAGATCAGTAAATCTGTTCTTTCCATAGCATGCATGCATGGACCAGTTAATAGGCCTAACAATTCTAATTATTAGGCCCTATAGCATATTATATTATACTGTATTATATTATATTATATTATATTATATTATATTACATTACATTACATTACATT
Organism: Engraulis encrasicolus; assembly: GCF_034702125.1. Classification (NCBI taxonomy): domain Eukaryota; kingdom Metazoa; phylum Chordata; class Actinopteri; order Clupeiformes; family Engraulidae; genus Engraulis; species Engraulis encrasicolus. The sequence continues at coordinate 27,699 of NW_026945807.1, read as the reverse complement.
ACATTACATTACATTACATTACATTACATTACATTACATTATGTTATGTTATGTTGTGTTATGTTATATTAGCCTACATTACATTACAGCCTATTATATAATTCATTAAAGCTGCTATGATGGTTAAGAAAATTATGGCTAGTGAAAAGGCCCAATGGCTAGTGAGTCAGGAAAACCACTAGCCAAAATGGCTGGTAAGCGAAAAAGTTAGTGTCAAGCACTGCTAGCTAGGAATATAAGCTTAGGCCCGCCTACCGCTGTCAATCACTAGGAGAGTCACTGTAACAGGTGCATCCTGTTACACACTCTCAGTATTTCTAATACATGAGTTCTGAATGTTTATCAACACGATGTTATCAGGAGGGGCAAGACACTGGCAGCCAACCTCTTGAGCTATTTTTTGACCTACAGTGATTTCAAACAATCAGAGGTTGAATTGTGCGCAGCTAGTTACGCGCAGTCAGGTGTATGGGTATTGTGTAGGTACTCTAGGTCTAATGTATGTATACTGTCTATGTTTAATTGTCTATGTCCACACCTAGAGTCTAGAGCAGGGATTCTTAACCTTTTTGACGTCGAGGCCCAATTTTTCCAGTGCACAATGTCCCGGGGCCCATATTATCCATGTATATATTATTATATTAACCCTATCGCACCGGACGCATCATATTTGATTCATCAAATTCAAAGCCCTCTCCCCGCTGACACACAAAAAAATCGATCTCAAAAACATCCTGCGTGTCATTTCCAAACGTCCTGCAGTACACGGAAACCGCCACAAGAGAGCAGCGGTCGACAACAAGTTGACCACAGCTCGGCAAAGGTTTCCCTGACCGACGCTGAGATATCGTCAAATTGCAAAGGGTTTGTGTACAAATTTCCGAAATATAACTCTACATCATTTGAACACTTGCTTTGTGCAATTAATCAAGGAAGAGTTTATATTTTTACACCGTGTTGCAGAGAGATCGTGCTAAAACTGATGAAACAAATAAGCACCATCCGGCGGTAGCAGGAAGTCAGCCATCAGTACATTTTGCCATAGGGAAACTTACAAAGCATACCACGACGATCATTTAACAAAACACACAAGTTGTTTTACTTCAAGACAAAGATATTGCCTTAAGAAACAGGTTTTACTTGCAATTTTGAAAATGTAATGTAAAATGTTGAAATTATGATCTCGTAAAAAATGCATTGAAGTGAATGGTCCAATTGTAGTAATGGACCCATATATTCAAATTCCACATCAAAAATGAATAATGATCTATATTACACTCATAAATAGGTTGTTAAGCATTCGATCAGCTATGTTTGTACAAATTACATGTTTGTAAAAATTACCCAACCAGGCTGTGGGAAATGTAAAATATGATCCTGCTAAAACAAGGATAGGCTAAAAAAAATGGCAGGATCTCACTAAATATTTAAAGATAATCCTCAAATTAAATTGTCTGACAACTTTTTTAAATTAAAAAAAGTTGTAAATGCATTAAAAGTCATTTTTCAATGGTCATGAAATTGGAATTTTCATTTCTTTAAAGCCTGATGCATCATATATGATGCATTAAATATCTCAGTGACCTTAACAAAATTTTGATTTTTTTTTTACATTTCTTATAAGGGACCAATATTGAAGCAAATTCCAAAAAATTTGAATTTTCTCTCATTGCTTTCATGGTTCAGGTCTCACAGGGTTAAATTATATTATATTATATTAAGGCTTTATTATATTATATTATATTATATTATTATATTATATTGTATTATATTATATTATATTATATTATATTAGGCTATATTAGAATATATTATATTATATTATATTATATTATATTATGATAATGTAATATCTTATATATTGATATAAATTATAAGTAAATAGGTTATAACTGAAGTATTTTTTCCACAAGCAATAGCCCTATATTAATTATATATTATATATACTAATGTTAATCTCATTTAATATCACTCATCAAATCCACACACAGTTTAGCAAGTGAGAGTCATTCACACATTTGAAATGCCTCTCTGGCAGCTCAAAGTTTGCGTGACAGCTCTTGACTTGCACTTTGTAATGAATCTGCCGATTGTGAACTCAAGTCGCTTTACTTTAAGTGGAAATGCAGCGTGGGAACAACAGAAATTCCAGAGCCGGACAGAAAAAAATCCAGTATCACGCAAAATTTGTGAAAGGACTGTCATGTTGGGGACACTTGAACAAGTATAAGGGATAAAGGTTCAGTATCTAGAATTATTTTGAGTAGCCTAACCGTTGGACACCTATTTTTAACTACTAAAACATGAGGATATTAGGACACAGAAGACGTTGCCAAATCAGATAGGAATCGTAACCGGTTGGTAATTTGTCTTTTTTTCAAATAGCCCACTGCAAAGTGTGTTACCATCAAAGGCTGTGTTACTGTCTTGTTCTTAATGAATCTCCCCCCAACAACAAAAACGCGTGGTGTGGTCATTGCGTTATGACAGAGTTGCGTTTGAGGGAAAAGACGCACAATTGTAGATTTGATAAGCGGTCTCACGGCCCAAGCATCATAAAACTGAAAGTTGACTGCGGCCCTCGTGGTTGTGAGCAACTTTGGGCCGCGGCCCTATGGTTAAGAATCCCTGATGTAGAGTCTATGTCTGTCTGCATGGGAAAGTAAGAAACGCAATTTCAGTTTTTTTATATGACCAGCGCATGTAAAGAAATTGACAATAAAACCGACTTGACTTGACTTGACTTGACTAGTTTACCAGGCCCATTCATGTGCCCTCATTGATTGAAAGAACTGTGAAAGGAAAGGCGGGACGCAGAAAAAGATTTTTGTGAATGCGATGTGAAGGCGTTGTTTCGAAGGTGGCCATATTTTGTCTATAGTCAGCCATATTTTGTCTAAAGCTTGTTTAAAAAGTGATACATGTGGATCCCTTACCTTAAAAATGTGAGGTAGATCCTGTTGCTCATGCTGACCTCTCGTTTCTTGCTCACATCTCGATTCTATTTCTCTGAGGGAGGATGATAAAGAATTCAGTGTTCATGTAAGTGATGGCCATCCCATTTATTATTATTAACCCCGTCCCCTCCCCCAACCGTCTTTGATTGGTCAGCATTTCTTCAAAGTGACAATATTTATAGCCTTCCTTTCACTGTTCAGGTTAACACCCTGAGGTTCCGGCCGGTAGGGGTGTAAATCACAGCCTTCATGACGATACGATGCGGTACCGATTTCTTAAATCAGGGATTTTTTTTTTTTCGATACTTAAGAATTCCCCACGATACGATGCAATTTGATTGAATCGTCGGCCGATACTTCCGATGCATCGATACATTTCGATTTTATTTACATCCCTACCGGCCGGTCACCAGTGACCAGATTTGACACTTCTCCAAAAACACATCTATAACTCTGTGAGTTTTGGTCATTCAAACATATAAGTGGCACCATAGAAAACCTTGAAACTTCTAGGAAAGGAAAGTGACAGAGGGGTGGGGGCCATCAGAGGTGTTACAGGTCCATCTAATTAGTATTCAATTTGCATAGAAACTGCCTTGACTTACAATTACTCTTTTACACAAAACAACACAACATTTCTAAAGGCTCTCTTTACTTTTATGTAGCAAACACTACTACCGTAATATTCTTTTTTTTGTAAGGCCTTTCAGAATACAACCATATGTGCCACTTTTGCATAGATGTTTACAGTTAGTTGAAATACTGGAAAAAAGTCAAGGTGTTGCAAAGAACCTCAAAGCCTCTGAGAGGCCTTAGACTCCAGAGGGTGAATACAAATGTCACAAATAGGCATATTAGAATATCCATTTGCAAATCCTTATTGGTGGCATGGAATGTAAAAAAGTGCATCATGCAGTAGATGATGTGATAATTCTGCAAGCCTCTTTTTCAATCTCAACATTACTTCCAAACACTCTCAAAACTACACTGTGGAATTCAGTTGGAGAGTGAGTGCTGATATTTCCACTGCCTACCTGTCCTCTCCTGCCAGGTCTGGGGCATGGTCTTTAGACCGATCACTCCTCATGGATGGAGCACTGGGGACAACAGACCTTGATAGAATAAAATAGAATAGAATAGAATAGAATAGAATAGAATAGAATAGAATAGAATAGAATAGAATAGAATGGAATAGAATAGAACAGTGATTTCCCTATACCACCCACAAGTGGTGAAGGCTACAGGTATATTTCTGCTGCCTACCTGTCCTCTCCTGTCAGGTCTGGGGCGTGGTCTTTAGACCGATTACTTCTCATGGATGGAGCACTGGGGACAACAGACCTTGATAGAATAGAACAGAATAGAACAGAATAGAATAGAATAGAATAGAATAGAATAAAATAGAATAGAATAGAATAGAATAGAATAGAATAGAATAGAATAGAATGAAATAGAACAGTGATTTCCCTATACCAACCACAGATGGTGAAGGCCGATATTTCCACTGCCTACCTGTCCTCTCCTGACAGGTCTGGGGCGTGGTCTTTAGACCGATCACTCCTCATGGATGGAGCACTGGGGACAAGAGATAGTTGTTCCTTCAGTAAATGACTAAAAGCAAGCAGAGATTTCAGAGGAAAATGACTAATACATTGTGTAAATAAGTCTTTGGGTCATACAGCGCTTAGTTCAATAGTTATCGACCCTATTGTCTCTGCCATAAAGGTTTTGCTGTTTTACAAATGAATTTGAATTGGTTCAGCTATGACACATTTGATGATCCACTACTATTATTTCATCACCAACCACAGCTGTGTGTGTGTGTTTATGTGTGTGTGGCTTTGTGTGTGTGTGTGTGTGTGTGTGTGTGTGTGTGTGTGTGTGTGTGTGTGTGTGTGTGTGTGTGTGTGTGTGTGTGTGTGTGTGTGTGTGTGTGTGTGTTTGTGTGTGTGGGTATGCGTGTGTGTGTGTGTGTGTGTGTGTGTGTGTGTGTGTGTGTGTGTGTGTGTGTGTGTGTGTGTGTGTGTGTGTGTGTGTCTGTGTGTGTCTGTGTGTGTCTGTGTGTGTGTGTGTGTGTCTGTGTCTGTGTCTGATCTGCCTTTGGCTAAATGTGCTGTAATAAGCATGTGCTTTATGGTTGCTACTGTATACTGTATGTGCCCTGGTTTGTATTCTGTATGTATGCTACTGGTCCAGTAGTACTGATGCCTTAATTTGCCACTGGACTAATAAGCGATACTCTGCTCTTACCTAAGGTCTTACCCTACACCGCCTACAGGTGAGGGCAGATATCTGCTGCCTACCTTGGACTGTCCACTAGGTCTGGGGCGTGGTCTTTAGACCGATCACTCCTCATGGATGGAGCTCTGGACACACCAGACATTGGTTCCTTCCTGAAATCAACCTGGAAAGCACGACTGAAAGAAGGCAGAAATTTAATAATGAAAGAAAAGATAACTTGTCAGTCTTTGGCTTATACAGTATTTGGTTCAATAGTAATTAGCCATTTAACCTCACCAGAAAATGTTATGTTTTGCCCCAAATATTTCCTTCAGATATTTCCACTGCCTACCTTCCACCCTCCGCCAGGTCTGGGGCGTGGTCTTTAGACCGATCACTCCTCATGGATGAAACACTGGATACAGCTGAACCTTTCGATCGATCATTCCACTTGGACAGGAGACTATAAACATCTATGCTTGGTTTCTGCCTGAGAGTAGAATAGCATGTCAAACATACAGTACACATTTTAAAGACCTATAATTATTAGGCTTTAACTAAAAGTTAAAAGCACATCCGCAAACCACCACCGTGCTGTGGACTACCAGTTCAAGGGTTAAGGTGCAGTGGTGCGTTGAAGAGCAATATTTCAGGTGTAATACGAAGCAGTTAACAAAAAAAAAAGTGCTCTGCCATTTCCAGTCACTATCCCAACCTGCCAGATTACCTGTGGCCAGGTGCCTAAATACCAATGTCATCCTTCACTCACGTGACACACTACCGTGAATGTCAAAATAAAAGAAACTAAAAACACATGCAAGATAAGCCATATGACTGCTACATACATTTTACTGAATGAATTTGCAATAGTTGTTGCATGAATAGAACAAATATGCCGTTAAGAAAGCTTAGATAGTTTGTTTAATTATTTAACTGAATCGGTGCTGTATAGTAAATTACCTGTGAGATTCCTCTGATTGACCCGCTGGTTCTTGTCCCAGCTGGGACTCCTGGTTGCCAGGGGAACTCATCCTGAAGATCCCGTCCTGACCCTTTCCTCCACCAGATGGCAGCACCTCACCTCATTATCTGGTCAGGAGACACACATATGACACCCTTAGCTGCATAAACTACTTGTAATACCAACTTGTTGCAAAAATATGAAAAAAAAAATCACTAGAGTCAATATAATATCACATAGGTCTACAATATCATAAAAGCCATTTAAGTCACGTAATTGCTCTGAGAAAAAAATTTGAACAAAATATTTTTTTTCTTTCTGTATATATTTATGATATATCTGAAGATTAGTTAAATATATAGTACACCGGTAGTCCTGGTTTATCTGTATTGCATGTGTATTGTTCCAGTAAACTGATTTAGTCCTGATCTATGTTGTGTGAGTGGACTACTGTGTTTGGCTAATCTTCATTTCACCATGAAACAACCACGCGAAGCAGATAGTGTTTTTCATTTCAAATAATGTTACTTAAAGGGACACTGTACAGGAAATGGTTAAAAAAGGTACTGCAACTATGCTTATTGAAATTGGGCTTCCTATTGCCAAATTTGATCATTACATGAAAGTGTACTAAGTATTAAACAAATATTTTCTAGTATGGTCCAAGTGCAGTCATTTTTGTTCAAAATGTAAAAATTCAAAATGGCGGACCCAGGAGAAGATCCCCCTTTTCATGTATGAAAAGTGCAATTTTTCCAGTCATAATGAAAACTTAGAATTTGATGCTGGTGGTAAGTATTCATGAAAAAGGTAACATTAGTGAATGGGCAGCATGAATTCTGGAAATAAACAACTAAATATCTTACACAGTGTCCCTTTAAGTTGTTAGGAAATGGATCACGCTCAGTTCTTTCTTCTTTCTTATTATTTTCTTTTTATTCAAACATTGCAAGGACAGACAGATGTTTCGGCTGCAAGAGCCTTCCTCAGGGTCAAAAGAAAACAATAAGAAAGAAGGAAAAACTGAGTGCCATCCATTTCCTAACTACTTGATCACTTCAGACGCACCAACAAGACGGAAGAGCGCAGTGTGTGGAAGATAGCATAATGTTACTTGAAATTCCTGAAAAATCAAGATCTGCAGCTAGAAAACCCATGCTGCACTACAGATCACAAATAAGAGGGGCATTTCAAGGTAATTCCTTTCATTGTAGTCCCTGGTCTCTGTTCCAGTGCATCTTATCAGCAGGGACGGACTGGACAGTCTGGCATTTGGGCACATGCCAGAAGGGCCGCGGCCTTTAAGATAATCTTCGCGGCCCTTCCAATGCTCGTTGCGGCCCCATAATTATACGCCTGGGATCTATGAAGCAAATATCACGCAGCCTGCGTTCAAAGTTCTATTCAAACAACGTTTTTTTTAATCATCGTTTCGCTTTTTATGCCACTGACACTGCCATACATTACACACGGACGGTGGCATATTGATGGGTGGGTCTCATTATGTTTCATGTTGTATTTTTCCTGAATATATATTCCAATGATGTAAAAGTGTTCAAAATAATACAAAAAAACTATAGCCTATATAACAACGCGAATGGACAATTATAGCTATTAAGAAAAATTAATGAAGGTCCAGGAAGAGGAGGAATTAAACGAAAGAAGGGGGAGCGGCAATGGAAATTGATAGCACATTTGACTTGACTTGTGGAGGTGTTTGGTGGTCACTACGCGGTGAGATGCTGCCATCTTGTGGTCTTTTCAGGTATTTTCTTAATCAGTTCAGTCCTCCGTTTCCCTAGTGACTGACGATAAACTTCCTGTGAGCATTGCGGTGTGTGGCGGACAAGAAGTGTCCCATAAATTCAAGGTTGTTGTCACTGAAAACACGGTGTTCTGTTCGAATCTATGTCTTAGTATCTATTATGCCAGCTTCTTGGCTTGCTTGGAAGAAGACCATGAAGAAGTGTGTTTTGTCTCTGCAATCGCCAAGAAATCACAAGGCCATTCACACATGGAATAGCACGCAGAGCTCTCTCGCCCACACAAATATGGATATTAGAAGATGTGTTGCACCGCCCGACGCTACGAATAAGACCAGGTAGGGCTGAAGGATTTCCATTAATAAACATTGTTTGTGTCCGCCGTGACACTTTTTTTTTATTTCACGTAAGGTCGCGTTTCTACTGTCATAAGCCAGTCCGTGGCTAGTCTCGCTACTAGCCAAGGTGATGTGATCTGTAAACCTTTTTAGCTTGTGGTAATCTGGGGGCTGTTATAGTTTTTCTTATTCGTAGGCCTACTGTATTCTTAACTTCATGACTTGGTAATGGGCTCTCAAATTGGTGGCTTGTCTTGCTGAAACTTACATTTTAGTAGCCATATCGATGTAGCCTACGGTATGTTGTTTTGCGTTCAGCTCTGGACTGGTTAGCATAGAAGTTGGACTGACTCCCACTCATAGTCTTGTCATCATATAGCTGGGCCACTGTCCAGCGTTAAGAAGGGGCTTTTGCGTAAAGAAGCGGTGCGAGAGCAAAGCGGACATCAAAAGTGGTTACTGGGGGGTCTTGGGGCCGCGGGGCCGCGTTGTGGGTCAAAATGCCAGGGCCGTTTCTCTATCCCAGTCCGTCACTGCTTATCAGTGGCATATTTACAAACCAGACCAACAACATTTGTACACCACTGTGCTCTATCCAACCATGTGACCGTTCTACAGTCAATTCGCACCAGGCATAGACACCATTTTACAGACAGCCTGCCATTTTACATGACCATGAAGCAACACAAAGATCTGCATTTTCTGGTTCATATAAAATGGACTTTGGAAAGGAAAAACACATGTATTCAACCACTTATCTGGATAGACACAGAGAACATTAAAAACAAAACAAACAAACAAACAGATCAGCAAACCAGCAATCTAATAACAACACACATTTTCAGCAAGCACATATTCAGTAACATAAATAGCTTTCTTTGCATGACGTTTCTAAGCAGGAATTTATTAAAAAGAGGTTGATCATCTTAATATAGGCTTTATTGTTTGAGTGTTGTTACATACACCTAGAGTTGCCTTCCTCAGCACCTTAGTAGGTACTGTACTGTAGCTGTTGCCTTTGGCCAGGAGCATATGTCTTCAGGTGGTGTTCAAACTTATCTGGGTGTCTCAGCCTTGAACCACAACACCGGTAGTGAGTGGCCAGTTCACTGCCCATCAATAAGACCTACTGTATGTAGGCCTACAGACTATAAATCTCCCAATGAGAGTAGTCATGATATTATCGATAATGCCCACTGCACACAATTATGATACAACATGTTGTTCTCATCAGCAATCGTCCAAGGTAACGTTTATCGGGGCCAGACTAAATTACTCCGGTCTCACATTTAGGCTGGTTTATCAGGCTATTATCCAGTGACATTCTCCAGGCGCCCCATATACCTAGATGGCTGCTGTGTTCCTCTTCTCCTCGACACAGGAGCCAAAGTGTCACTGCTGAATGTTGACACATGTAAACTGCTGAGCCACAGCTCCACAGCCAGGCCCAGCAGCAGTCAAAGCCCACGTCAAGAGAAAACAGCATTCCATGAAGCAGAGGTTTGACAAAAAGCACAAGACCAAGTGGCCTACTATCCAAGTTTCAGACTGGGTCAGAGCCCGCCGGCCCCACAGAGCTCTTGGCAGCTTGGTCCGGCTTAATTTCAGCTGACGGATGGTTCAGCTGCCTGCACACTTTTTTTAGGGAGAGGGGCGGAAATGTTGTGTTCATCATGTTGCAGTATACCTGCATACCATTGAGTTAACTCATAGGCAATTCACGAGTTTCACGTTTACCCACTTTTGACACTGAAAGGCCACCATAGGTGGGCGCAGGGGTTATTGGGGATTACAGGAAATAAATGTTCAGTGATGTCACACAAAGTAAATTGTGCACACTCATTATTTTGGGAATATAACACACACACATACACACGCACACGCACACACACACATACATCGAGCAGGAAAAGTGATTGAGGGTCACATGGATTCTGTCATTACACACCGGGGAAACCTAATAAGAATTAGGAGGCCTAATGTTCGTTTGACTAAAAATAATCCATAATTAACTGATTTTGCAGTTAATTATGGTTAGCACAATACCTACAGGAAGACCATATATGCACACAGTGGACACAAGCACGTTATGAATAATATCTGCCTGGCATTGCATTTTCCTGTGTAGCACATGCAAACCCCAGTCCCACAGCATCAGGCAAAAGTGCCATAATACCCACACAGCAAAAATGTAATCTGGGAAATATCATATATTATGACTATGTAGGCCTATTTATAAAATGAGTGACTACTGGTGATGATTATGGACATCCAGCAAAGCATTGTGAAACTGTACAAGTGCAATAATATGCTCTGGTGCTGCTATGAGCTGAATCTAAACTCACTTTTCCAGTTCCTGTGCCTCTGTTTAGTGTGTGTGCATGTGTGTGTGCGTGTGTGTGTGTGTGTGTGCGTGTGCGTGTGCGTGCGCGTGCGTGTGCGTGTGCGTGTGCGTGCGTGTGCGTGTGTGTGCGTGTGCGTGTGTGCGTGTGCGTGTGTGTGTGTGTGATAGACATAGTTATTTTATCAGCCCATCAGAGAATATAATAATCTCTTACGCTCATGAAAGTACCACAGGAATTCTCTCAGCAGTTTCTAAATGAATAATATCTGCCTTGCATTGCATTTCCTTAGGTAACACATGCACACTCCAGTCCCACAGCATCAGTCAAAAGTGCTGTGATACACACACAGTGAACATGCAAACGCAAGCTTGTACATGTCATATTTTACATATTGACAGAGGAAGTGAAGCACAGCACACATTGTGGACAAGGGGATCTACAGGTAGTCTATTACCTGTCTTAAATTATGTACATATTATATGGATAATTACTGCACAGGGTTGTATGTATTTTTACATAGAGTTAAATTTGACTTTGACTGCACTCTCAAACATGCAGCAAAAGTTGCACAAAGCAGGCACTGTTTAGAAATATATCATCATCATCATCCTCATCATCCTCTTCATCTCCCTCCTCATCTTCATCATCCTCATCCTCGCCCTCATCATCATCATCATCATCATCACCCTCCTCCTCCTCCTCCTCATCATCACCCTCCTCCTTCTCATCATCACCCTCCTCCTCCTCCTCCTCATCATCATCATCATCATCCTCCTCCTCCTCCTCCTATTCCTCATCACCACCCTCCTCCTCCTTATCATCACCCTCCTCCTTCTCCGCCTCCTCATCATCGTCATCATCATCATCATCATCATCATCATCATTACTCTCCGCCTCCTCCTCCTCATCATCATCATTACTCTCCTCCTCCTCATCATCATCAAACATTCCTCTCTGTGTTCTGTGCTCCCTCCATCTAGGTCTATATACAATAATACTGCCTGTGCTCTAATTCAGCTGTGTACTCCTCCATCCTGATATTGGATCTATGTTGCTTGTCTCTTATCAGTGTACAGTCTTGCATAGCTCCAAAAAAACAGACAAACAACATTGCATTTACAGTGTTCTGACTAGACAGATCAACTTTCCACAGTCAATCTTTAATACAAACCAGAAGAGAAGATCTATTTGTTCTGAATCATGTCAGATACATGTCTGGACGGAAACTACTGTTTGGAGGTAGGGTGCGCACATCCACAGGTAGTTGTCCAGGTGCCAGACAAAAAGTAGTAGGTAGTGTGATGAAGCGGTCTGCACACTGTGTATTAACTCCAAAATACTTTATTTCATTTAAACATATGGCAACGTTTCGATCCAACAGAGGGATCTTCCTGAGGCAATGCCAGGATTGCCTGAGGAAGATCCCTCTGTTGGATCGAAACGTTGCCATATGTTTAAATGAAATCAAGTATTTTTGGAGTTAATTCACAGGAAGGAAACTATTACCAATGAGATGGTTAGTCTGTCAAGGTAAAAGCAAACACCAAAACAAACAAGCAAACAAAAAAACAATAAGGAATCTTTGCTGATTGGCCACAGATAACACTTCAATTATTTTTCAACGTTGATCTCTGGTGTGCTAACACATGACAAAAAAAACATCACATTACTTATTTGAATTGATGCAATAATGCAATCAGACAGGGTTTTCCCTCTCAGCTTCCCCTCCAACAGTCAATAATATAATCTCCTCACCCTCACTGCTCCTGGCAGACTTTTGACTAAACTTTTGTCAATCTGTTAAATCACACTGATTTATATGCGTTTATGACAACAACAACAGCAACAACTATAACAATAACAATAATAATGATAATAAATAACTCCACTGACATTTACAACCCACATCGAGAAACCAAGGGTGTCTGTGCAGACTGAAGTAACTGTGTAACCATGTGACTTGGCCAAGACTCACCTGAGGTGTAGCTGGACCCGCCCATTTCATGCTCTGGTGCTGCTATGAGCTGAATCTAAACTCACTTTTCCAGTTCCTGTGCCTCTGTTTAGTGTGTGTGCATGTGTGTGTGTGTGTGTGCAAGACTACAATGTCTCCCAACTAGGTACAATCTGGCAACATGGTACCCCTCTCAATTCAACCCCAACTTCATATGGCATACAAATGGTCAGGAGAATGAAAGATTAGCCCACATATTAAATGGATGTCATTACTACAAAGGACAATATGTGGCCAGGCACGGCCGTCTAGTCAACCTGATTGCAAAAGACTTCAAAAAAACATAAACCATGGATATGACTACACATTTTTTCTACATAATACTGTGAAAATGGACTGGTTTTACCACAATGTTGATAATGACTATTTTTAAAAAATCCCAAACACTGCAGACATCTTGATGGTAAACACTTCAGCTAATTCTGTACTTATTATTGAGGTTGGGTGCTGTTTTGATCCTTATATGGACACCTGCCATTACAGGAAGCATCCTACAGCTGGGAAATCAATGCAAGTTAATAGTCTTAATTTTTGGTAGTTTAGGCCATATATACATACGAATGTTGTCAGAGGGCTTCAGATGGCAGGACTGCATAAAGGGAACGCAAAAACATCGGCAAAATGTTGCTCTGTTTCAGCTATAGCCTAACAGGTAGGCCTACAGGTAGCATGCAAATATGGAGACGAAGATGTTTATCTTTTAATGGTGTTTCATTTTTGTAACAAGTGTATAAGTATATTAAAATCTGCCAGCCTGTCAATGGCCTATTCCAAAATATTTGGATCTTGTACCTTAATGCTCGTCTCTTGGGTCCAAATAAAATTAATCAAATGTGTGCGTTTGCGCGTGTGTGCGTGTGTGTGTGTGTGCGTGTGTGTGTGTGTGTGTGTGTGTGTGTGTGTGTGTGTGTGTGTGTGTGTGTGTGTGTGTGTGTGTGTGTGTGTGTGTGTGTGTGTGTGTGTGTGTGTGTGTGTGTGTGTGTGTGTGTGTGTGAGTGTGCGTGTGTGTGTGTGTGTGTGTGTGTGTGTGTGCGTGTGCGTGCGTGACTGTGTGTCCTGTGGTGTGACTGCTCTTATAGAAGGGAAAAAAGGTTTTTTTTTATATAAATGAAAACACATATTAATATTAAACACAATATCATTATCAAGTTAGCATGAGCTCAGATGTCAGTCATGTAAGGATTAAAATGGCCATAATGCAGTGAATTTCCTGTGGTGCGACTTCATTTTCCTGAGGTGTGACATGCCTATGGAATGTGTTGATGCAGGACATATTTCACCAAAAATGGTAAAAACAAGGCGAAATTCCACGGACCACTAAGTGCTTTATATTTTTATTTATTTATTTATTTTTTCCAATTTGTTCCATCATTTTTTTCCAGGAATTGGAAAAACTTTTTTTTTTTTGGTGTTACGCCCTTAAACGTCAACCACCCATGTACCTGTGGAGCGATGTCTCAACACTCCCTATAGAAGATAAACCATGTGACTTGGCCTAGACTCACCTGAGGTTTACATGGGCCTGCCCATTTTAGGATCTGGTGCTGCTATGAAATGAATCTAAACTCACATTTCCAGTTTCTGCGCTTCTGTTTAGTGTGTGTGTGTGTGTGTGTGTGTGTGTGTGTGTGTGTGTGTGTGTGTGTGTGTGTGTGTGTGTGTGTGTGTGTGTGTGTGTGTGTGTGTGTGTGTGTGTGTGTGTGTCCCACCGCACTGCTCCCCATGGGGCGTCATTGAGGGCTGCCCCCTTGCACTGGTGAGGCATAAATGCAATTTCGTTGTGTGCCGTGTGCAGTGTTCACTTGTGTGCTTTGGACTGCTGTGTCACAATGACGATGGAAGTTGGAGTTTCCCAATGGGCTTTCACTTTCACTTTCACTTCCGACTACTGTCACCAATACAGAGTTACCGCAGAAATACACCAGCGGCGACGCGATTCAAGCGACAAGTGCAGCAGCAAGCGATACGAGCGATTGAGGAGACAAGAGTATATCCGTACAGGCAGAAGGCAAAGCATTCAAGCATTCCCATTGGCTGTGGTCACTGACCTCTATACAGTCATTGGCTGTCACGGCTTGTCACCGAACCGCGTCATAGAAAGTTGAAAGGATTTAAACTTCAAACTGTCACGCTCGTCGCGCAAATCGGTCTAGTCTCCAGAATCGCTTTTGCCTCTCGACTCAATACAAAGTCAATTACTTCCGTCGCTCGACTCGCTCAGATCGCCGCTGGTGTATTTCTGCGGTAAGACACCTCATACTACAGACTACTGTCACCAATACAGAGTTACACACCTCATACTACAGACTACTGTCACCAATACAGAGGGAGTTACACACCTCATACTACAGACTACTGTCACCAATACAGAGTTACACACCTCATACTACAGACTACTGTCACCAATACAGAGTTACACACCTCATACTACAGACTACTGTCACCAATACAGAGTTACACACCTCATACTACAGACTACTGTTACCAATACAGAGTTACACACCTCATACTACAGACTACTGTCACCAATACAGAGTTACACACCTCATACTACAGACTACTGTCACCAATACAGAGTTACACACCTCATACTACAGACTACTGTCACCAATACAGAGTTACACACCTCATACAGGCTACTGTCACCAATACAGAGTTACACACCTCATACTACAGACTACTGTCACCAATACAGAGTTACACACCTCATACAGGCTACTGTCACCAATACAGAGTTACACACCTCATACTACAGACTACTGTCACCAATACAGAGTTACACACCTCATACTACAGGCTACTGTCACCAATACAGAGGGAGTTACACACCTCATACAGACTACTGTCACCAATACAGAGTTACACACCTCATACAGGCTACTGTCACCAATACAGAGTTACACACCTCATACTACAGACTACTGTCACCAATACAGAGTTACACACCTCATACTACAGACTACAGACTACAGTCACCTGACAGAATCTGAATATTGTCCCCAATCTAATACATTACATTTGGATGTCCAAGCATTGTTTTATCCATGAAGGAGCAACTCTCTTAGTTTGTAAGAGGCAATAAAGATTCGTTTCCCAATAATAGTTATGAATCACTGGTGCTGATTGCTATTGGCTAAAACTATCATTGTATGTGACATCATTCCATATGACCTCATTTCCTGTGGAGGGCTTTTTAATTCAGACACTGGCTTTGTTCTGCCCTTCCTCTGCTTTACCTGTCCTGCTGTTAACACCTTTGGAGAGAGAGAGGGGGAAGGGGGCCTTGAGATGGGCCTGTGTGGCCTGGCTCCCCCCCCTCTCTCTCTCAAGCAAATAAACCTTGCATTTCTGAATTTCAACTATTGCACTGGAACTGGTCTTAAATATTAATTAGTAGTAAAACTTAGATACTATCACACCAATACAGAGTTACACACCTCATACTACAGGCTACTGTCACCAATACAGAGTTACACACCTCATACAGACTACTGTCACCAATACAGAGTTACACACCTCATACTACAGACTACTGTCACCAATACAGAGGGAGTTACACACCTCATACTACAGGCTACTGTCACCAATACAGAGTTACACACCTCATACTACAGACTACTGTCACCAATACAGAGTTACACACCTCATACAGACTACTGTCACCAATACAGAGTTACACACCTCATACTACAGACTACTGTCACCAATACAGAGTTACACACCTCATACTACAGACTACTGTCACCAATACAGAGTTACACACCTCATACAGACTACTGTCACCAATACAGAGTTACACACCTCATACAGGCTACTGTCACCAATACAGAGTTACACACCTCATACTACAGACTACTGTCACCAATACAGAGTTACACACCTCATACTACAGACTACTGTCACCAATACAGAGTTACACACCTCATACAGACTACTGTCACCAATACAGAGGGAGTTACACACCTCATACTACAGACTACTGTCACCAATACAGAGTTACACACCTCATACTACAGACTACTGTCACCAATACAGAGTTACACACCTCATACTACAGACTACTGTCACCAATACATAGTTACACACCTCATACAGACTACTGTCACCAATACAGAGTTACACACCTCATACTACAGACTACTGTCACCAATACAGAGTTACACACCTCATACAGGCTACTGTCACCAATACAGAGTTACACACCTCATACTACAGACTACTGTCACCAATACAGAGTTACACACCTCATACTACAGACTACTGTCACCAATACAGAGTTACACACCTCATACAGACTACTGTCACCAATACAGAGTTACACACCTCATACTACAGGCTACTGTCACCAATACAGAGTTACACACCTCATACTACAGGCTACTGTCACCAATACAGAGTTACACACCTCATACAGGCTACTGTCACCAATACAGAGTTACACACCTCATACTACAGGCTACTGTCACCAATACAGAGTTACACACCTCATACAGACTACTGTCACCAATACAGAGTTACACACCTCATACTACAGACTACTGTCACCAATACAGAGTTACACACCTCATACAGACTACTGTCACCAATACAGAGTTACACACCTCATACTACAGGCTACTGTCACCAATACAGAGTTACACACCTCATACAGACTACTGTCACCAATACAGAGTTACACACCTCATACTACAGGCTACTGTCACCAATACAGAGTTACACACCTCATACAGGCTACTGTCACCAATACAGAGTTACACACCTCATACTACAGACTACTGTCACCAATACAGAGTTACACACCTCATACAGACTACTGTCACCAATACAGAGTTACACACCTCATACAGACTACTGTCACCAATACAGAGTTACACACCTCATACAGACTACTGTCACCAATACAGAGGGAGTTACACACCTCATACTACAGACTACTGTCACCAATACAGAGGGAGTTACACACCTCATACTACAGACTACTGTCACCAATACAGAGTTACACACCTCATACTACAGACTACTGTCACCAATACAGAGTTACACACCTCATACAGGCTACTGTCACCAATACAGAGGGAGTTACACACCTCATACAGACTACTGTCACCAATACAGAGTTACACACCTCATACAGGCTACTGTCACCAATACAGAGTTACACACCTCATACTACAGACTACTGTCACCAATACAGAGTTACACACCTCATACAGACTACTGTCACCAATACAGAGTTACACACCTCATACAGGCTACTGTCACCAATACAGAGTTACACACCTCATACTACAGACTACTGTCACCAATACAGAGTTACACACCTCATACTACAGACTACTGTCACCAATACAGAGTTACACACCTCATACTACAGGCTACTGTCACCAATACAGAGTTACACACCTCATACTACAGACTACTGTCACCAATACAGAGTTACACACCTCATACTACAGACTACTGTCACCAATACAGAGTTACACACCTCATACAGACTACTGTCACCAATACAGAGTTACACACCTCATACAGACTACTGTCACCAATACAGAGTTACACACCTCATACAGACTACTGTCACCAATACAGAGTTACACACCTCATACTACAGACTACTGTCACCAATACAGAGTTACACACCTCATACAGACTACTGTCACCAATACAGAGTTACACACCTCATACTACAGACTACTGTCACCAATACATTGTGGCATCACGAGAGGCTGCGTCTTGGAGGGCCGATATATTCCACGTAAATGGCTCCATACGCAACCCGCTTTGGCTCCATCTGGTGGTGGAGTTGGGAACTTCACCCCTCAACACACCATGCTGCAACACAGCTGAGGCCGATGAGGGCCTAATGAGCTAGAAGGCTTTTTGTGAGCTAGGACCTCTCAGTATGTGTGTGACACCGGAGAGAGCTCATGTTTGCACATTCTCTCCCAAGAAAAGAGTTCCTTGGGAGGACTAACTTGTTGAAATTCCTCAAAGCCTCAGAGACTATTTGTGAATATTATTTCCTGGACTTTTGTGTTGACTTTTCATCATTGGAGTGCTATACCTGCTACTGCTTCCTGGAATGACAGTAAGATTGAAGATTTCAGTTGACTTTCAAGAGGATACTTTTTGAAGAGGAAAACTTGCCATTGAGTGACTGTTAAAGAGCCGTGGGCCTTTGTTTATGTTTGATTATTGAGAAGAAACCTTATTTGAACTTTTGAACTTTGAAAACAACTTTTTGTTAAGTCCTCAAAATAACATTAAATCATACTTTATTTGAAACTTGTGTCCTTGCACTGATTGAAATGCCCTGCTTAAAACGAGTCAACCTCTCGTGATGTCACATATGGTGGAGGACGCGGGCATTTCAAACAAATAGTGCATGTATGAGGAGGACACCGAAAACTTGATTGCTCAATTCTCCCAATTGACCCTAGTCGCCCCACGCAACAAGATGGAGGAATTTTTGAAGGCCCTTCTGGCAGGCCAACAAGCCCAAGCACAGGCTAGTGCAGCGCTCCTAGAGGAACAGAGAAAAGCTAACCAGTTGAAAGCTGAGGAGCTGCAGTTACAGAAGAAGATGGCTGCTCATAGTGTAGGCCCAATAAAGGCTAGTAACTTTATCTCCAAAATGGGGTCCACAGACAATGTTGAGGCGTACTTACACGCCTTTGAAGCCACGGCCACGAGGGAAGGATGGCCCAAGGTCCAGTGGGTTGGACTGCTAGCCCCCTTCTTAACGGGGGAATCACTAAACGCTGTCCGAGACCTACCCCCTGACAAGTTAACCGACTACGACGCGCTGAAGACGGAAATCCTCAGCAGACATGGGCTCACCAAGTACGGTATGGCCCAGCGCTTCCAAAGCTGGACCTTCCACGCGGACCAAGCTCCGCGTACACAGATGCATGAACTGTCAAGAATTGCCAGGAAATGGCTTGAACCTGACAAAAACACCGCCGCTGACGTAGTGGAAACCATTGTTGTGGATCATTACCTCAGAGCCCTACCGTATGAGGCGAAGCGCTTCGTTAGTCAACAGGCCCTAACCACTGTTGACCTCACCATTGAGGCGGTGGAAAAGTACCAAGCCACCACAGAAATGCTTCGCACTTCCAAGAGAGACCCTAGGACCACCACCCCTCAGCTGACCGGGGGAGGCCACTCCAAAAACCCCAAGGTAACCAGCCCAACTACAGCAGCACCCAGCTATGCTCCATTGAGGGCCAAAAGCCAGCCTGGTCCAGTTAGAATGGCTCGTGATAATGACACCCGACAATGCTACCGGTGTGGTGAGATAGGACACATGTCTTGGCAGTGTGATAAACAGCTCGACGAGCCCATGCCAACTGCAGGGTCCTCCAGTTCACCATCCACCCAGCTATTCGCATCGCTCATTGGGGTCACAGATGGGCCCCCAGATCGACCCCCCACCTGCCCTGTAACTGTAAATTGCCAGGATGTAGAGGCATTGTTGGACTCCGGAAGTCGGGTCACCTTGGTACACAAGGACCTAGTGGATCCATCGTGTCTGTCCACTGATAAGGTTCTACCAATTTCATGTGTGCATGGAGACACCAAAGATTACCCCACCACTGAGCTTAAACTAACCACCACCAGGGGGACTCGGTCGACTCTCTCCCTGTTCCTGTTCTGATTGGGCGAGACTGCCCAGCCTTCCACCAGCTGTTTAGGGAGACACAGCAAGTGCCAGCCAGAGCGCCCCGCAGCCGGAGAGGTAAGACTCATCCAAAAGCCACACATGTGCAAACCTTGCAACCACTCATCCCTGCTTTTGCACTCACAGGAATTTGCACTCACAGGAATGGCGGGTACCCAGGCCGACACAGAGTCCGGCCCGGATACTGAAGAGGAGAATGTGGCTGGAGGAATCTCTCCAAGTTCCAATGAGGGAGACGCCCAGGTCATCGAGGACCTCCCCCATCTCACAGGCCAGTATGGAGCTGCACAGTTGCAGGATCCCACACTTGTAAATGCCTTAAAAAATGTTCAAGTGCTAGAGGGCAGAATAGTAGGGGATAGGGCAAGCCCCACATACCCCCATTTTGCTGTAATACGGGGCCTACTGTATCAGGTTGTGAAGGAAAAGAATGAAATACTGGAGCAACTCCTTGTACCACAGCCCCACCGGGCAACTGTACTCAATCTTGCGCACACCCATTTACTAGGGGCCCACTTAGGTGTAGAGAAGACAACGGAAAGAATCTTGCAGCGCTTCTTCTGGCCTGGAGTGCACAAAGAAATAGAGAATTTCTGCCGTAGTTGCCCAGACTGCCAGAAGAGGGCACCCAAGCCCACTTACCGTAACCCGCTCATCCCCTTGCCAATCATTGAAACCCCTTTTCAGAGGATTGGACTGGATATTGTTGGCCCTTTGCCAAAAAGCTCCAGGGGCCATCAGTACATACTAGTCATCCTCGACTACGCTACCCGTTATCCTGAGGCTATCCCCCTGAGGAAGGCTACCTCTAGACAGATTGCTAAAGAGCTGTTCCTCCTGTCCACCAGTCTGGGCATCCCAAAAGAAATATTGACAGACCAAGGTACCCCCTTCATGTCTAGGGTTATGAAGGAATTGTGTGCCCTGTTGAAGATAAAACAGTTGCGAACATCCGTTTACCACCCCCAGACAGACGGGTTGGTCGAGCGTTTTAACAAGACCTTGAAGTCAATGCTGAAGAAATCGATTGAAGAGGATGGCCGGAACTGGGACCAGCTGCTACCATACCTGCTGTTCGCAATAAGAGAGGTACCTCAATCTTCTACTGGCTTTTCGCCTTTTGAACTTCTGCTGTCTTACAGACCCAGGGGGCTATTGGACATTGCCAAGGAGGCTTGGGAAGAGCAACCCTGCAAGCAGCGGACCATCGTCGAACACGTTGGAGCCATGAAGGAGAGAATGAGGGTCGTCTACCCGATAGTCCGGGAACACATGGAGACTGCCCAGCGACAACAGCAGGCCTCCTACAACAGACCTGCTCAGCCCAGAGAATTTAAGCCAGGAGACAGAGTGCTCGTCCTGGTGCCAACCGTCGAGTGCAAATTCCTGGCAACCTGGCAAGGACCTTACGAGGTCATCGAACGAATAGGAGAAGTGAACTACAAGGTGAGACAGCCTGATAAAAGGAAAACTGAACAGATTTATCACATTAACCTCTTGAAGAAATGGCACGCCAGGGAGGCGCTGTTCTGCTGTTTGCCCCCAACAGAGTCCAAAGCACCCGCGAGAGAGGAGGTTTTTCAGTCCGATCGTTTGTCACACAACCAGGATGTGGCCACCTCGCAAGGTTTTGTGGATTATATGCCTATTACTATGGATCGGCAACAACAACTGCCTGGCGCTACTACCATCGGAGAGGGGCGGGGACCTACTCACCTTCAGCCGGGATGAGCTTCTCCAGCTACGGTCTTCCCCCCTCTGTGGCGCGAAACCTGCAGTGGATCTCCCTCTAGAGATGTGCCGTAGGAAGAGAGGCAGGCGGGGAGGGGTACGCACCAGGCTGCGGAGGCGACCCTTCAGACCACCGCTTCCCTCCATAGTACTAGCGAACGTGCGCTCCCTCCGTAACAAGATGGACATTCTACACGCTAAATGCCAAGTGGAGCGAGCCTTCAGGGATGCCTGCATCATCGCCATAACAGAGACATGGCTCGACGGGGATGTTCCGGACTCCGAGGTCAATCTGGACAACTTTTCCACACTGCGGGCTGACAGGACCAGCCGGTCCGGCAAAGACAGGGGTGGAGGCATTTGCTTGTTCGTCAACAAGCGGTGGTGCACGAACATTAAAGTGCACCACACAGTCTGCACACCTGACATAGAAATGCTTTCTCTGTCTCTGCGCCCCTTTCATCTCCCGAGGGAGTTCCCGACAGTTGTGGTCAGCTGTGTGTACATCCACCCCGGTGCCAACACCGGAGCCGCCGCGGAGCTGGTAGCCACAAGTACTAGCCAGCTGATGGCCAAGTACCCCGACGCTCCGGTGCTAATTCTGGGTGATTTCAACAGTTGCAGACTGGACGGTGTCATGCCCTCTTTCCACCAGTACGTAAACATTCCCACCAGAAAAAACAACACGCTGGACTTATGTTATGGCAACATCCCGGAAGCTTTTGTAGCACATGCACATCCTCCACTCGGCTATTCCGATCACAACACTGTTTTCCTCTTGCCACACTACAAACCGGAACTGAAGCGCACCAAACCACACACTCACTACACCTCCGTCTGGTCGGATGACGCCATTACACAACTACAGGGCTCACTCGCATGCACAGATTGGGACATATTTCAGGGGGATTTGGAGCACAGGGTGACAGTGATTACGGACTACATCAACTTTTGCATCTCATGTACCATTCCCACCAAAACTGTCAGACGCTTTCCCAACTCTAAACCCTGGATCACTCACCACATTAAGATCAGTTTAAGGGAAAGGCACAAGGCTTTCCCACGCAAAGACTGAGCAGCGGTCAATACACTCAATAGACAAATAAAACAGACATTATTAAAGCCAAGCACAGATACAAGGACAGATTAGAACATGAATTCAGCACCATGAACACCAAACAAGCATTCCACAAAGTAAAAATGCTCACTGGACAAGCACCCACTCAGTCTCACAACACTAACATCACAGACCCTCCCACCTTTGCTGCCACCCTGAACACCTTCTATGCACGCTTCGACACCCAAGACCACTCTGCCACATGTGAGGAACTACTGAACACCCTACCTTCAGACACCCCCACTCACCCACCATTCACCATACAGGACGTACAGCGGCAGCTGGGCGGGTGCAAAGCTGGCAAAGCACCAGGCCCAGACAACATCTCCGGCAAGGTGCTGAAGCTCTGCGCCATGGAACTGCCCCCCCCCTCTGCATACCATCTTCTGGGACTCCATCAGGTCAGCAACCATACCCACCATCTGGAAAACCTCAGCCATCATCCCTGTACCCAAGAACACACATCCCACCGAACCCAACCACTACCGGCCAGTTGCACTTACTTCCATAATCATGAAATGCCTGGAAAAACTCATACTTCACACCATTCTGCCAGTTGTCCGCCCCCTGCTGGACCCATTCCAGTTTGCCTACAGGGCCAGCAGGGGGACGGAGGATGCTGTAGCATCTCTCCTCCACCCCCTTCTACAACACCTGGAACACCCGGATGACCTGGCAACCATCCTCTTCATTGACTTCAGTTCAGCCTTCAACACTATCCAACGCCACCAGATGATCCAGAAACTCTGCCACCTTAACGTTCCCCCACCTCTCACCCGCTGGATCCACAACTTTCTCACCAATCAACCACAGGCTGTCAGGATAGGCACAGTGACCTCATCCACCATCATCACCAACACCGGAGGTCCACAGGGCTCTTGTCTCAGCCCTTTCCTCTACACCCTCTACACCAATGACTGCACCAGCCCCTCCCCCACCACCACATATTTTAAGTACTCCGACGACACTGCCATCCTAGGCCTGCTCAACAACGACGACTCAATCTCAGCCTACCAACATTCCATAACCCACTTCACTCAGTGGTGCACAGAGAACTTTTTGGAACTCAATGTAACAAAAACAAAGGAAATAGTCTTTCACAACACACTATCACCCCGTCTGGCCCCCACCTCCATCAACAACCAGAGAGTGGAACAGGTCAGTCACTTCAAATACCTTGGACTCACTATAGACAATAAACTCACTTTTGATGCACATGTCACCAACATCCACAAAAGATCTCAACAGAGACTTTATGTGATCCGTAAACTCTCCACCCTCTCTGTCGCCCCTCATCTCCTCTCCCACCTGTACTCCAGCATCATACAGCCCATCCTAGTGTACTGCTCACCCTGTTTTTACAACATGCTCTCCACCAGCTGCAGGAACAAACTCACTAAAATCACACACACTGCATCCAAAATCACTCGCCACCCCACACAGGATCTAACTGATCTCAACCTCAAAGCTGTCACACGTCTAGCACATTCAATAATCAGAGACCACACTCGCCCTCTTCATCCACACTTCACACTGCTCCCGTCCGGACGGAGGTAGGCCTATAGGTCACTCAGATGGCGACGACGAGCACGCTTTAGCAAAAGCTTTATCCCATCTGCCATCACGGCACTGAACAACCTTCCACAATAACCCTGTATGGTCCCCCCCCTCCTGGTTGTGCATTTAATGTATATAGTATGTTGTATGAGTACATGTGTTGGAGTGTGCATGTACAGGTGAATGTGTGTATGAAGGTGTGAGTATGTCTATGTGTATGAATGTACAGTATATTGCATGTGATGTCCTTATGTTTGTCCCTGTGTATTTCAATAGTGTACTGCTATCTGTTTCATGTCTTAATGTTGGCTTGTAACATGTCTTTGACGGTGGTGAAAACAAATTTCCCTCTGGGACAATAAAGGCAATCTAATCTAATCTAATCTAATCTAATCTAATCTAATCTAATCTAAATATCACTCCACAGTACACCAGTGTTCACTGCACACTGCAATTGCATGTATGCCTCACCCATGCAAGGGGCAGCCCACAATGGTACCCGAAAGAGAGCAGTGCGGCGGGACAGTACCATGCTCAGGGTACCTCAGTCATGAAGGAGGATGGGGCAAAGCGCTGGTTAATTGCTCACCCCACCAACCTGGCGGGTTGGGAGTCGAGCAGGCAACCTTTGGGCTACAAGTCTTTAGCTGTGACTGCCCTCATAACCTCTGCATCCACACTGTGCACAATACAATATATCCACTACATCCACACAGTGCACAATACAATATATCCTCCCTACATTCACACAGTGGATTATACAATATATCCTCCCTACATTCACACAGTGCAATATACAATATGTCCTCCCTACCGAACACACAGTACCGTCCCTACATCCACACAGTGCACAATACAGTATACTGTCCTCCCTACATTCACACAGTGCAATATACAATATATCCTCCCTACATTCACACAGTGCAATATACAATATATCCTCCCTACATTCACACAGTGCACAATATACAATATATCCTCCCTACATTCACACAGTGCACAATATAGTATATCCTCCCTACATTCACACAGTGCAATATACTATGAACGGAATACCGTTCGACCACCAAACTTGGAGAACTTGACATGAAACTCTATGATAAATATCATTTTTGTGTCATTATTTTGGTATCATGACATCATCGTCAGATTTTAATGAACAAAAAGGCACCATAATGTAATTTCCATAAAATGTTGATTATATCACTAAAAAATGTTCACAACAGATTCAGATGCTAATGGAAATACCAAAAACTGTGAAAAATGGCGTCACAAAATGATGTCATAGACATGGCAAAGTGGCTTCAGTTTCTTTTAACATTGCACCAAGCAGTAATTAATCAACAGGAAATATCATTGTGTGTGTGTGTGTGTGTGTGTGTGTGTGTGTGTGTGTGTGTGTGTGTGTGTGTGTGTGTGTGTGTGTGTGTGTGTGTGTGTGTGTGTGTGTGTGTGTGTGTGTGTGTGTGTGTGTGTGTCAGTCATAAGACAACTACAGCAGTGAGAACTGCTCATTACCAACTGTACTCATCCCTTCCCCCAGTGCAGGTGAGTGTCTTCTGGGACTCACCACTGCCACCTGGTGTTCAGAGTAGAGAATATTACACAACCTGTATAATACTGCACTACAGAGGCGAAGTGTAGTTCACACACACACACACACACACACACACACACACACACACACACACACACACACACACACACACACACACACACACACACACACACACACACACACATTGAGAATAGCGTCCATGATGAGATGTGCAGTTTGTTATTACACATTAACTAATGGTGTGTTGAATGATATAGTTGGGTTTTAAATATCATCACAACAATGACTACTCTTGAACACGGTTTTACTTGTTGTTGTTGTTGTTGTTGTTGTTCTACATTAATGCATGGTAGACAATAGGGGCAGAGCCCTCAGACATCAGTCAAATACCATCATTCTCCACAGGCTATATTTACAACATACAAGTCGTGTCTACACGTTAACGTCCTATAGGAATCCCATTGCATCATATTGCATTGAATCATCTGTTAGCCGGTATATCAGAAGCATTGATATTAAATGGCAAGCAAAAAAAGACAAATTAATTCTCAGTTATTGACAAACTGAAATCTCAAGACATTACATTACATTGCATTTGGCAGACGCTTTATAACCAAAGCGACTTTCAAAAGAGGACATAATCAAGCCAACATCACAAGCAAATACAAAGTGCACAGGAGATATACAGAACAACAAGTGCAGTTGCAAAGAGGGGTTAGTTGTTTTTTTTTTTTTTTTAATATAAGGAGTAAATAACGAGTACACACACACAAACACACACTCACAAACTAAACTAAACTAAACATCATGTCAGGAGTCTGCCCTGGGGCAAGGCCAGTTCAAGCATTAGTCTAGTAGATTCTCTCGAAAGAGGAATGTCTTTAGTTGTTTCTTGAAAGCTGCAAGAGATGTGCTCAGTCTTGCTGCCTCTGGGAGACTGTTCCACCACTTGGGTACCACAACGGAGAACAATCTTGACTGGGAGTACCTAGAGCGACTGGATGGCAGAGCCAGACGGCTTGTGCTGGATGAGCGCAGTTCTCTTCCAGTAACATAAGGCGTTAGTAGGTCCTTCAGATAAGCTGGGGCCGTTCCTGTGATGGTTTTGTAGGCAAGGGTCAATGCCTTGTGCTTGATCCGGGCGGCGATTAATAACCAGTGCAACTCAATAAATAGAGGAGTAACATGGGTCCTTTTGGGTTGATTGAAAATCAACCGTGCCGCCGCATTCTGGATCATCTGCAGAGGCTTTAGCGCACAAGCAGGTAGACCTGTCATGAGTGAGTTGCAGTAGTCAACGCGGGACAGGACCGTGGCCTGGACCAGTCGCTGTGTAGAATATTGTGTCAGCACAGGTCTGATATTCCGTACGTTGGACATCTGGATTCGACAGGTCCGGGTGACTGAGTTGATGTAGTTGGAGCATGACAGCTCATCATCAATCATGACGCCGA